>NC_134487.1:32705848-33005848 GCF_040206685.1 Ascaphus truei
AGAGAGAGTTTGAGAGAGAGCGAGAGAGAGAGAGTTTGAGAGAGAGAATGTGAGTGTCTGAGAGAGAGAGTGTGAGTGTCTGAGAGAGAGAGTGAGTGTCTGAGAGAGAGAGAGAGTGTCTGAGAGAGAGAGAGAGTGTCTGAGAGACAGAGATTGTCTGAGAGACAGAGAGTGTCTGAGAGACAGAGAGTGTCTGAGAGACAGAGAGTGTCTGAGAGACAGAGAGAGAGAGAGTGTCTGAGAGAGAGAGTGTCTGAGAGAGAGAGAGTGTCTGAGAGAGAGAGAGTGTCTGAGAGAGAGAGTGTCTGAGAGAGCGAGAGTGTCTGAGAGAGCGAGAGTTTCTGAGAGAGCGAGAGTGTCTGAGAGAGTGAGAGTGTCTGAGAGAGCGAGAGTGTCTGAGAGAGAGAGAGTGTCTGAGAGAGAGAGTGTCTGAGAGAGAGAGTGTCTGAGAGAGAGAGAGAGTGTCTGAGAGAGAGAGAGTGTCTGAGAGAGAGAGTGAGTGTCTGAGAGAGAGAGTGTCTGAGAGAGAGAGAGTGTCTGAGAGAGAGAGAGTGTCTGAGAGAGAGAGAGTGTCTGAGAGAGAGTGTCTGAGAGAGAGTGTCTGAGAGAGATAGAGTGTCTGAGAGAGAGAGTGTGTCTGAGAGAGAGAGAGTGTCTGAGAGAGAGAGAGTGTCTGAGAGAGAGAGAGAGAGTGTCTGAGAGAGAGAGAGTGTCTGAGAGAAAGAGAGTGTCTGAGAGAGAGTGTCTGAGAGAGAGTGTCTGAGAGAGAGTGTCTGAGAGAGAGTGTCTGAGAGAGAGTGTCTGAGAGAGAGTGTCTGAGAGAGTGTCTGAGAGAGAGAGTGTCTGAGAGAGAGTGTCTGAGAGAGAGTGTCTGAGAGAGAGAGTGTCTGAGAGAGAGAGTGTGTGTCTGAGAGAGAGAGAGTGTGTCTGAGAGAGAGAGTGTGTCTGAGAGAGAGAGAGTGTGTCTGAGAGAGAGAGTGTGTCTGAGAGAGAGAGAGTGTGTCTGAGAGAGAGAGAGAGAGTGTGTCTGAGAGAGTGTGTGGGTGTCTGAGAGAGTGTGTGTGTGTCTGGGAGAGTGTGTGTGTTTCTGAGAGAGTGTGTGTGTTTCTGAGAGAGTGTGTGTATCTGAGAGAGTGTGTGTCTGAAAGAGAGAGGGGGACAGAGAGGGAGAGGGGGACAGAGAGGGAGAGGGGGACAGAGAGGGAGAGTCAGGGAGAGGGAGGGAGAGTCAGGGAGAGGGAGAGTCAGGGAGAGAGAGGGAGAGTCAGGGAGAGGGAGGGCCAGGGAGAGGGAGAGCCAGGGAGAGGGAGAGTCAGAGTCAGGAAGAGGGAGAGTCAGAGTCAGGGAGAGGGAGAGTCAGAGTCAGGGAGAGGGAGAGTCAGAGTCAGGGAGAGGGAGAGTCAGAGTCAGGGAGAGGGAGAGTCAGAGTCAGGGAGAGTCAGAGTCAGGGAGAGTCAGAGTCAGGGAGAGTCAGAGTCAGGGAGAGGGAGAGCCAGGGAGAGTCAGAGAGAGGGAGAGTCAGAGAGAGGGAGAGTCAGAGAGAGGGAGAGTCAGAGAGAGGGAGAGTCAGAGAGAGGGAGAGTCAGAGAGAGGGAGAGTCAGAGAGAGGGAGAGTCAGAGAGAGGGAGAGTCAGAGAGAGGGAGAGTCAGGGAGAGAGAGTCAGGGAGAGAGAGTCAGAGAGAGAGAGTCAGGGAGAGAGAGTCAGGGAGAGTGAGAGTGTCAGGGAGAGGGAGAGTGAGAGTGTCAGGGAGAGGGAGAGTTAGAGTGTCAGGGAGAGGGAGAGTGAGAGTGTCAGGGAGAGGGAGAGTGAGAGTGTCAGGGAGAGGGAGAGTGAGAGTGTCAGGGAGAGGGAGAGTGAGAGTGTCAGGGAGAGGGAGAGTGAGAGTGTCAGGGAGAGGGAGAATGAGAGTGTCAGGGAGAGGGAGAGTGAGAGTGTCAGGGAGAGGGAGAGTGAGTGTGTCTGAGAGAGAGAGAGTGTGTATGAGAGAGAGAGAGTGTGTCTGAGAGAGAGAGAGTGTGTCTGAGAGAGAGAGAGTGTGTCTGAGAGAGTGTGTGTGTGTCTGAGAGAGTGTGCGTGTGTGTGTCTGGGAGAGTGTGTGTGTTTCTGAGAGAGTGTGTGTATCTGAGAGAGTGTGTGTCTGAAAGAGAGAGGGGGACAGAGAGGGAGAGGGGGACAGAGAGGGAGAGGGGGACAGAGAGGGAGAGTCAGGGAGAGGGAGAGTCAGGGAGAGGGAGGGAGAGGCAGGGAGAGGGAGAGTCAGGGAGAGGGATTGAGAGTCAGGGAGAGGGAGGGCCAGGGAGAGGGAGAGCCAGGGAGAGGGAGAGTCAGAGTCAGGGAGAGGGAGAGTCAGAGTCAGGGAGAGTCAGAGTCAGGGAGAGTCAGAGTCAGGGAGAGTCAGAGTCAGGGAGAGGGAGAGCCAGGGAGAGTCAGAGAGAGGGAGAGTCAGAGAGAGGGAGAGTCAGAGAGAGGGAGAGTCAGAGAGAGGGAGAGTCAGAGAGAGGGAGAGTCAGATAGAGATAGAGTTAGAGAGAGGGAGAGTCAGAGAGAGGGAAAGTCAGAGAGAGGGAGAGTCAGAGAGAGGGAGTCAGAGAGAGGGAGAGTCAGAGAGAGGGAGAGTCAGAGAGAGGGAGAGTCAGAGAGAGGGAGAGTCAGAGAGAGGGAGAGTCAGGGAGAGAGAGTCAGGGAGAGAGAGTCAGGGAGAGAGAGTCAGGGAGAGAGAGTCAGGGAGAGAGAGTCAGGGAGAGTGAGAGTGTCAGGGAGAGGGAGAGTGAGAGTGTCAGGGAGAGGGAGAGTGAGAGTGTCAGGGAGAGGGAGAGTGAGAGTGTCAGGGAGAGGGAGAGTGAGAGTGTCAGGGAGAGGGAGAGTGAGAGTGTCAGGGAGAGGGAGAGTGAGAGTGTCAGGGAGAGGGAGAGTGAGAGTGTCAGGGAGAGGGAGAGTGTGTCTGAGAGAGAGAGAGTGTGTCTGAGAGAGAGTGAGTGTGTCTGAGAGAGTGTGTGTGTGTCTGAGAGAGTGTGTGTGTGTCTGGGAGAGTGTGTGTGTTTCTGAGAGAGTGTGTGTGTTTCTGAGAGAGTGTGTGTATCTGAGAGAGTGTGTGTCTGAAAGAGAGAGGGGGACAGAGAGGGAGAGGGGGAAAGAGAGGGAGAGAGGGACAGAGAGGGAGAGGGGGACAGAGAGGGAGAGTCAGGGAGAGGGAGAGTCAGGGAGAGGGAGGGAGAGTCAGGGAGAGGGAGGGAGAGTCAGGGAGAGGGAGGGCCAGGGAGAGGGAGAGCCAGGGAGAGGGAGAGTCAGAGTCAGGGAGAGTCAGAGTCAGGGAGAGGGAGAGTCAGAGTCAGGGAGAGGGAGGGAGAGGCAGGGAGAGGGAGAGTCAGGGAGAGGGAGGGAGAGTCAGGAAGAGGGAGGGCCAGGGAGAGGGAGAGCCAGGGAGAGGGAGAGTCAGGGAGAGGGAGAGTCAGAGTCAGGGAGAGGGAGAGTCAGAGTCAGGGAGAGGGAGAGTCAGAGTCAGGGAGAGGGAGAGTCAGAGTCAGGGAGAGTCAGAGTCAGGGAGAGTCAGAGTCAGGGAGAGTCAGAGTCAGGGAGAGTCAGAGTCAGGGAGAGGGAGAGCCAGGGAGAGTCAGAGAGAGGGAGAGTCAGAGAGAGGGAGAGTCAGAGAGAGGGAGAGTCAGAGAGAGGGAGAGTCAGAGAGAGGGAGAGTCAGATAGAGATAGAGTTAGAGAGAGGGAGAGTCAGAGAGAGGGAAAGTCAGAGAGAGGGAGAGTCAGAGAGAGGGAGTCAGAGAGAGGGAGAGTCAGAGAGAGGGAGAGTCAGAGAGGGAGAGTCAGAGAGAGGGAGAGTCAGAGAGAGGGAGAGTCAGGGAGAGAGAGTCAGGGAGAGAGAGTCAGGGAGAGAGAGTCAGGGAGAGAGAGTCAGGGAGAGAGAGTCAGGGAGAGTGAGAGTGTCAGGGAGAGGGAGAGTGAGAGTGTCAGGGAGAGGGAGAGTGAGAGTGTCAGGGAGAGGGAGAGTGAGAGTGTCAGGGAGAGGGAGAGTGAGAGTGTCAGGGAGAGGGAGAGTGAGAGTGTCAGGGAGAGGGAGAGTGAGAGTGTCAGGGAGAGGGAGAGTGTGTCTGAGAGAGAGAGAGTGTGTCTGAGAGAGAGTGAGTGTGTCTGAGAGAGTGTGTGTGTGTCTGAGAGAGTGTGTGTGTGTCTGGGAGGGTGTGTGTGTTTCTGAGAGAGTGTGTGTGTTTCTGAGAGAGTGTATGTATCTGAGAGAGTGTGTGTCTGAAAGAGAGAGGGGGACAGAGAGGGAGAGGGGGAAAGAGAGGGAGAGAGGGACAGAGAGGGAGAGGGGGACAGAGAGGGAGAGTCAGGGAGAGGGAGAGTCAGCGAGAGGGAGGGAGAGTCAGGGAGAGGGAGAGTCAGGGAGAGGGAGGGAGAGTCAGGGAGAGGGAGGGCCAGGGAGAGGGAGAGCCAGGGAGAGGGAGAGTCAGAGTCAGGGAGAGTCAGAGTCAGGGAGAGTCAGAGTCAGGGAGAGTCAGAGTCAGGGAGAGTCAGAGTCAGGGAGAGTCAGAGTCAGGGAGAGTCAGAGTCAGGGAGAGGGAGTGCCAGGGAGAGTCAGAGAGAGGGAGAGTCAGAGAGAGGGAAAGTCAGAGAGAGGGAGAGTCAGAGAGAGGGAGAGTCAGAGAGAGGGAGAGTCAGAGAGAGGGAGAGTCAGAGAGAGGGAGTCAGAGAGAGGGAGTCAGAGAGAGGGAGAGTCAGATAGAGGGAGAGTCAGAGAGAGGGAGAGTCAGAGAGAGGGAGAGTCAGAGAGAGGGAGAGTCAGAGAGAGGGAGAGTCAGAGAGAGGGAGAGTCAGAGAGAGGGAGAGTCAGGGAGAGAGAGTCAGAGAGAGAGAGTCAGGGAGAGAGAGTCAGGGAGAGTGAGAGTGACAGGGAGAGGGAGAGTGAGAGTGTCAGGGAGAGGGAGAGTGAGAGTGTCAGGGAGAGGGAGAGTGAGAGTGTCAGGGAGAGGGAGAGTGAGAGTGTCAGGGAGAGGGAGAGTGAGAGTGTCAGGGAGAGGGAGAGTGAGAGTGTCAGGGAGAGTGAGAGTGTCAGGGAGAGTGAGAGTGTCAGGGAGAGTGTCAGGGAGTGGGAGAGTGTCAGGGAGAGGGAGAGAGGGAGAGTGTCAGAGAGAGGGAGAGTCAGAGAGAGGGAGAGTCATAGAGAGGGAGAGTCAGAGAGAGGGAGAGAGAGTCTGAGATGCCAAGTGTCAGGAAGAAAACATTAATTTTATCGTTCTTTTTTTCTTATACTGTACTTTTTGAAATAAACCTACGTTTCTTTGAAAATGGAAGTTTTTTTGTTTTTTTGCGGCCCATCTAAACTTAAACCTTTTTATTTGGCCCGTGTTAGCCTTTGAGTTTGACATGCTTGCTCTAGCAAAACCAGGGGTATAGGTAATCACTCACTTCCCCGAAGGGAAGGGAACCTGGGCATGCCAGTACACAGCAGCCTGGGTGGGACACCTTGTCTCTCTCACGGTAGAGACAGCTAAAGGTGCAACCCCCTTGAGCACAATAGGGGGAGGGTACCAGGTCTGAACCCAGGATTGGGTAGAATACAGACCTGATCCCACCTCCTCCCCTGTCACTCAAATGTACTGCCTTGAGTGGGGAAAACCCATTATTGATCCCACCACTGCCTGCTGTTACCAGGACTGATATGTCAAGACAGGGCAGAATAGTAGCCGCACCCAGCCATGGCTACACATGTTTTCATTCAAGTTATTGTTACTAGAGAAACACAGACAAAAACACAAATGACCAGATTTCCCAAGTCTAATATTAGATAAACTGCATCGTGGGGGTCCAGTGATATGAGCCATTTCCTTTGTCTCGTATTCAAAAGTGAACTCACTGCATGATAAGATAATATTTATTGTATTTCAAATAGAAACAAAAGTAATTCTGGTTCTGAATAATTATTTAATGTCTCGGAAGATCATTTAATCAAAGCTTAAGTATGTTGACGTCTATCCAATATCTATAGACAGAGTTTGTGGTCATTCGAAATGGTTTAAGTATGAATTGCTATTACCACAAATTATTCCCTTTCTTATTTAAATCATCTTATGAAAACCCAAAGTCACCACAGGTTTGTTTTACAGTTCTTGGACTATTTCAGTGCCTGTTCTTTCAGAGATTTATGACTTCTAATAGTACTGAAGCTTGTTTTATGTCACTTTTACATTTATACATACATACGTATATATATATATATACACGACTTATTGTGATTCCTATAATTTAATATATAAAATACATCTGTTTAACCCTGATAAATTAAAAAGAATATATAATGTGTTATTCTTTGCAGCACGTGCAAGTAATTTATATAGCATCCTTATCCAGGGTGCTGTACATAAGTACAGACACAATCTATGATTTTGGTGCCTTGGTTGCCCAAGGCCACAAGGACCTGAAACTAGGTATTGAACCAGGTTCCCCTGATTCAAACTCAATGCCATCGTTTTTAAGCGTCAGTATCTTTACTCACTGCAACACTCCTCTGTATTAGTAGAGAAAAAGTAACATTTTATTTTACCGATGAAGTAACTAGGTCTAAATCTTCCTCCTGGGTAAACAAAATAGCAACCAAACTGTAGGCCAATAGGAAGCCTCAACATCATTGATTGCAGCTACCTATTGAAAGGCCATTAATATTTACCCATAAAATCAGGAAGTAATACTGGTAACTACCCCAGTAAGTATTTTGTGGGTGGCGGGAGACCTGGAGATAAAAAATAGAGCGACTCTGCCCCCTGCTTCCCATCTAGTAAATAAGAAAAAATGTATGGATATTGTTACCATAATATATATGGGTATATTCTGTAATCTGTGTTTTCCGTTTCGGTGATCTCGCACGGAAAGCCCCATTGACTTCAGTTAACACCAGTGATGACAACTACAGTCTTCAAGGGCAAGGCCGGCTGGGATGTTTGAGGGTCTCGGTGCAGTGACATGTGCGGGACCTCGGCTCTTACCTTCTCCGGCGGAATCTGGACTCATCTGCTTCCGGCATCTACCCTTGTACTGTATGTTCCTGTCATTATGGCTTTGTGATGTCAAAAAGGGTCGCGTTTCAATGACAACGGGATGCTACGGCACTATGCGGTGTCACGTTGTAATTGCAACGTAGCATCCCAGGGCATCCTATTGTCATGGCAAGTAGAAAAAATGGGGAGAGGAGCTCCCCTAAGTATGCTCCAATCGACTGTAGTGGATGTGGTAAAGTTAGTTGGACAACATAAATGTTGTGGTAGTGGGACGGCAAAATGAATAAAAGGTGGATGTGGCCACGGTGGGTATGTAGGTCCATGAACCGTCTAGCTGAGATCCAAAAGTGTCCCCCAATAGTATATCACATAGACTAACCTCTCCGTCTCTGGACCAGACACTGTGATGATAAACTCTGTGCCGGTCCTTTTACATGGTATATAATGGAGGTGTCCTCAGTGTGTGGATATGATGAAAAAGAAGAGGAGAGGAGTGGGGTGGGGGAACACTTAGCTTGGGACTGATGTCCTCGTCTTGAGTAATCCAATGGTAAAGGATGTCCTGTCACTCGGGAGGCATCGGTAGCGCGGAGGACATCTACTCCCGGTGAACTCTCACGGAGAATGATGGCACCGCTGCAATGTCATTTGTCAGCGACTCGCCTACGCCAGTATCCTGCTACCGCACCACGATCCACACGAGAACTGCAGACAATCACTCCTCACCATGACCCACTCCGTCGGCCGAAATCCACCAATGTCCAAGGATTATGGGTGAAAGCCATGTGCCATCACAAAGCGTGCTCCAAAATGAGAACAGGAAGAGATATAATGGGAGAAAAATTGGGCACCGCAGATACTGGAAGATGAGGCTGGTCGTGGATGAAAAAAGTCACTTTATTTGAGCTTATACATAAGGCCTTCTATGTCCAAACTCAATTACGCTTTGAGAAAGCCCCCTGAGAGGCGAGAAACGGGTCCCCAGCAGAGGAGGAGGAGCTTGCGCCAGCGGTATGACCTGGAAGTCCTTCTTACTTCTGGTGTCTATGCTGATGCAGCGCGACCCTCCTCAGCCATCCTGCTCTGCCATCTTGCAACTCCTAACACCTCTGCCTGCTGCTCCTCTGCTTATGTCTGGCGGCCTGCCGCTGCCCTTATCATCTCCCACCACTCTCCTCTATCAACACCCTGTTCCACAAGTAGGCATGGAGGAGAAGGTGAGAGAGCTGGAGGAGGTGGGGCAGCGAGAGCTGGAGGAGGGGGAGAGAGAGCTGGAAGAGGAGAGAGCTTAAGTGGAGAGAGCTGGAGGAGGAGAGAGATGGAGGGGGAGAGAGCGAGCTGGAGGGGGACAGATGAGTGGTGTTGGAGAGATGATAAAGGGGATGAGATGAGGAGGGGAGAGATGAGATGAGGAGGGGGAGAGATGAGGATAGGGAGAGATGAGATGAGGAGGGGAGAGATGAGATGAGGAGGAGGAGAGAGATGATCAGGGAGAGGATGGGGGGGAGGGAGAACAAAAAGTCAGTCAGCATCAAATAATGGTTGCAGAAAGAGGATGTAGTGTGGAAAGCCGGGTGTGTGTAGTTTAGTAGGTATTCACCAGGGGAGATTGAGGGCAGCATCATCTGTCTGTAAGGCAAGTGGGGGAGTACTGGCAGTGTAGGCCCCCGGGTGGTGCTCCTGACCTTTTGATATATGAAGACGGGACTGCAATGTCCCATTTTAGGTTTGTAAGAGCTTTGAAGAAATGTGCAGAACTAGCGGGTTTTCGGGGCTTGACAATCAAGCCCCACTTTCTAGGTTGGGGAGGCATCTGAAACTGCTAGATTGAGCCTAGGGTAGGCAGTTATTAAAGAATTAGGCAGGTGGTCATGGGGACTGTAGGAGACATGTGCATAGGTATAACCAGGGAGACGTATGTGACGGAAAATAACATTGACTTTTATTTAGCCCACGGCTTTAAACATTACAGCTTCATGTTAGCATGCAATCTAAACAAAATAGGCCTATCCCTTAGTAAGGGCTAATTCACATTTCCCAGTCCCTATCTGCAGGACTGGGAGGCTAGGCCTCTTCCAACCTCTGACCCCAAAGTACAAATAGGTACCTGTAAGCAGGGGCTCTATACATCAGTCTCTGGGTTAGTGTCTGTGGGGGGGGGGGGACACACCCTCTGGCAGGTATCAGGGTCCGCTGCGCCCTGGAATAGAGGGACTGGTTCCATGGGATCTAACTCTGGCAGCACAATCCTTCTGGGTTACAGTGATATACTCCTGGGGATCTCTTTTGGTGGCACAGTCCTTCTGTGCTCAAAAGATCTTTGCCGTTTTGGCAGCACACATTTAAACCTGCTTGATGAGCCAGGAGGAGACTGGCTAATTGATTGTAGCAGGATTCAATTAACCATCTCCCTGCTGGCCAGCTACAGACTGGCTCTACTGTATGTGTTCTGCTTTTATAAGCCGGGAAAGGCCCTATCACAGGGATGTTTTAAGGGTTGTGTTAGACCCTCAATAAACTGTTAAAAGAGTTAGAGGTTGATTTTTTCAGGTCAAGCCCCGCTGGAAGTTTCGCTGTGTGGGAATTTATATGTGTACAGGGCAGGGAAGTGGCAGCGTGGAAGTTGGGATAAGTGCCGACTCTGCTAGGATGCTGTGGGTTTGCAGTAGGGGCATGATTTAGGATCAAAGGCTTCCCGAATTATTGCGCAGGGAAAGGAGAAGGGCCCCTCGTGATATAATTTTACTGCATACGTGGGGCAACGTTTTCGCGTCGGTCCAGTCATTGGATTTAATGTGGAACATGCACTGTGACATAGCGCAGTCAGTGGTGAGATTTAGGCCCATGCTGCTAATCTGTTCAAAGGTTTCACTTAGGATGTGGTGGCATGGTGCCAGAAGTGGCACAGCTATAGACAGGTCAGAGAAGAAAATTAATAAAGCGATGGCAGTATTCATGCTGGATTTAGAGGGGACAGATTTTTCTCCAAAGAAGTTGTATGGTGTGGTTATTGGGAATAGGAGAAGGGCCCAGCTCGAGGCATGGGTAAGTCATGAGCATGGTGTGTGTGTGAGCAAGAAGGATTGCGTGTGATCAGTTGGGCAGTGGTGCACTGAGATTCTGAAAATCCTCCGTCCTTGCTGGTGTTCAAAAAAGGTTGAGGACCACTGCTATTATGGATGCTACATTATATTTTGTGAGAGACCTAATCCCAACGAAAGAAGATGACCACATTGAAAAACAGCAAATGTGAAATACAGCAATATCACAAAATGACTTTAACCAAATGCAGCTGTAATACACACACAGCATAACTAGATTATTAGATCAACTGGAGAAATGTAATCCATCTGACTGAGCAAAAGTGTTCATTTCCATCAATCTTATTCCTGCTCTATGTGTATGAAACTTGTTATTTGAGCGTCTCACATCAGGCACTGAGCGAAACAGTTCAATTCCACCTCAGACCTGGTGGATTGTATGGACACAAACAAATTAATAAATCTCATTTTACTATTGATTCAAACAACTCCTCTCAAAAATTCATAATTGCTCCAAAACCACTCCCATGATCACTAACTGACAATAGTAGAGCAATAGGAATGCAAAGCACCTTCATGCGTCAAAAAGTGTGACCTACACTTAAAATGGTGCAATTTGTCATTTTTGGAGCAATAGTCCAAAGTTTCTCCAATTGTGATGCTTCATACATAACCACCTGGATCTGGCGCAAACTGTTGTTGGCTTGAATGGCAGATAACGCAGGATCAGGGTGCAATAATTCATCTCTCCTAGGTTTAATAATTCTGCAAGCTATGTAAGTTGCAGATGTGACCCGTCTTACATTCCTCTATGCCACAGCAGCTCTCTCTTTGTCTGCCTGCGGTTTCGCTCCCCCGCAGCTGGGGATAACTGTGATCTTTTTCCCCATGGCAATCCCACAATGTAAAGATAATGACTTAATCCTGATTAAGAACATGTACAGTAGACCTTTCATGTAATTTCTATTTATTTTCAAGTTAATTGTGTATCAATTTCATATGCTTATATGTCTGCAGCAATTGCAATGTCTGAGGGAAACAAATAAAAAAATGTCTGTTGCAAGATCCCCCCCTCTCCCCCCCACAGCCACAGTTTTAAAATACCCGGAGGCTTGGTAATATACTGGGCATAAAAATATTGTGGGCTCAATATATTTTTGATAGGATCAGCAGTGACTCTTTGCTGTGCATGTGCAAATGTACTGGGCTGTTATGTAGCAGCTTGTCTAGAATGTATACTTTATGTACATATTGCATTCGCAACGTATGCCCTAAATACAGCAAACTATATCACAATAAATGTATGAAACGTTATTACTGCCTTAGAGTAGGGTTGCGCAAACTTTCTTGCTGCGCCCCCTGCCTGCTCTTCCCCCCTACTTGCGCCCCCTCCATAGCCTGTCGTAAGTGTCAAATGACGCTGTGGGGTCACGTGACAGTGCGGCGTCATTTGATGCCGTGTTGCCATGGTGATGCATCGCCGAAGACAAGTTCAGGGAAGTTGCAGAGGCCTCACGCGATCCCCTGGCATTTAATTTAAATGCCTTGGGGAAAAGCGTGGATCCTTTGCAACCACAAAGTCCCCAAGCAAAATCTTTCGCTTCCCTGGCGGTGTGGGGGGGCGGGGGAGGGCAAGTGCATCTGTGGGTATGGATGCAGTACCCAAGAGTCAACGCTATTTAAATGCTTTATTCAGTAGGTGTTTTTAGGATTGACTTGAAGGTGTAGGTAGTGGGCATTTCATGTACTGTATGCTGAAAGTAAGGAACTTCCACTAGTGGAAGCAGGCGGCAGTAAGGGAAAACTCTGAGAGAAGTCTTATGTGAGAATAAGCAGTACAGGTAAAATGTTATGGAACAAGAGCCACATTTCTGACTCACCCCCCTCTCTCCTTTGCAGCTTCTGCCTGTCAGATTTTATTCCCAGCTGCATGGAGTCTGCAGACACATACTGTGCCTGTGTGGCTTGCAACAATGTTGCATTCCTTGCCTGCGAGCATGGAATCAGTGAGCTGCTACAGCAGTTTCTGAGATACTCACCAGAATGGGCTAGTCTGCCCCCCCTCCTGTTTGTTCAGACATGGTCTGCCCCTAGACTATTCCTTTGCCCACACCGCACCTCACTTCCTTTTCCGCACCTCACTTCCTTTTCAACCCTGGAGACAGTGAGTAAAGAACCTTTCTCTGTTTATCCCCCTTGGTGAGGCCATCTCTTTTTACCGGTTTCTAACTAATAATCACCACTACACACCATCCACAAGTATCTGTATCCTGCTGCCTTTTCCCAATAAAGTGGAGGAAATATTACAGGACTTGGAGTGATTTAAAAGGGAACTGTGTTAATGCTATCGGGAGCCATTCATACCAACGTGCCCTGGATTCAGAATAGTAAAAAGAGGACCGTGTGCCTTGGGAAATACACACAGAGGAGCTGCTACCCACAGCCTTTATGCTAAAGATACAAGCAAGCAGCTTACATAGCAAATAAACAGCAGTCTCTCACCACATTGCACAAGCACGTTGCTACACAGAGCCACAAGCCTCTACACAGCAAACTACCACAGCTTTATGCAAAGACAGTGAGCAGCCTTACTTTGCTAATAGTACACAGAGCAGCCTCTGCAACTGCACACAGTCTGCAGCTTTCACAGACAACCTGTAGCTTAAACTGCACAGCAGCCTTGCAACAAACAGTGCTTCTCTTACAATACCTAACTGCCTTTTTCTCTGTCTGAGTCCACCCGCTGCTCAGCCACACAGTGAGGAGCCAACGGACACCTGTAAGTACAGCTACCCCAAAGCTGCACGCTGCAGGACACCGCTCGGCACCATCTGAGACAGACGCCCATCGCTGACAAGGTAAAAAGACCGCACGCCACACGCACTGGCAAAAGGCCTACACACACCTACAGCATGGCAGAACTCAGAGCCTCACCAGACATCACGCAGGAGAGCGATCACTCAGACACAGAGACCGCCACGCAACTGCAACAGGCGCAGGCAGGCGCAAGGCCCAAACGGACCGTCACACTGACACAAAAGGCCCGTGAAAAATACGAGACTGACATTGAAGCGCACCGCGCTAAATTAGAGTTGGCCTGGAACACTACCACACTTGGGATACGCAATGTCGCCGCCGCTGGCAATTCCGTACAACAGCTTGAGCAGGCAATAACTCAATTAAAGATAGACCACTTATGCTACCAAGGGCTGTCAGAGGCATACGTCACTTACCTGGCCAGGGCTAATACCGGTGAAAGCCTGCATGAAAGGGACTTACAGCACAATACTGACTCGACACGTGATAGCCGCGTGCGAACCGCCATCGCAGACGCCCAAAGCGAGAGAAAAGAGCTCCTCCTGGAGACCGCATCGCAGCGCTCGAGCACATCCAGGCACTCATCAAGGTCAGCGAGATCAGCACAATCTCACGTGTCTAGCGCAAGCACAAACGCCACCAAGGCGCGAGCCACCGCAGAGGCCGCACGTGCCAGGGCCGCATACGCTCAGAAAGAGGCAGCCATGAAACTAGAAAGGGCCCGCATAGAAGAGGAGGAGCAGACCGCCGCTGCCACCACCGCTGCAGCCACTGCCACCGCTGCACGGAAAAAAGACAGAGGTGGACGTTAGCCTAGAGGCCCTAAATCGAGAAAGAGAAGCTGCTGCCGCTATAGCCCAAGCCGAAGTCCTAGAAGCAGCCGCGCAACAGGATGGCGGGGAGCAACCGTACGGACGGTTTGCCTCAGCCCGACGCACTGAAGACTACGTAAGGAGCCTCTTCAGTGTAAACACCAGCGCACCATCTCAACACGGATGGAGCGACTCCACAGATACCGAAGACCTGCTAGGCCCACGAGGAGAAGATGCCGTTCCTGCAATGGCACATGCTGCCTGGGACAGCCACAGCCACCAGAGTGATCCACACGCCAGCGCGCACACGGATGCACCACAACAGGCTCGCAATCCAGGTACACCCACGCGGGAGAAAACAGCCCCTCACACTGGCCAGCAGCCATCACGCGTCCACGCCAAGGAAGAGGCGACCGCACAGACCGTCCCAGCAACCACCTCGGAACGGGACAAACGCGCCGATGTCTCAGGTCTGACAGACATAGCCAAGTACATGATCCGGCGCGACTTGGTGCACGCAGGACTCATCAGCTTCGACGACCGCCCTGAGAACTACCGGACGTGGAAGTTCACGTTCAAAGACGCAATCGACAGCTTGGACTTCTCAGCAAGGGAAGAGCTCAACCTGTTAGTCAAGTTCCTGGGGAACGTATCCAGGGAGCAAGCGCAGAGACTTCGGGCGGCAAACGCGCACCGACCCCAAGTAGGTCTTGACCTAGTGTGGGAAAGGCTAGAAGAGTCCTATGGCAGCCCCGAAGCAGTCGAAGATTCACTCTTCAAAAGAATCGAGAGCTTCCCCAAGATCACAACTAAAGACTACTCGAAGTTACGAGATCTTGGAGACCTGCTGCAAGAACTGGAGTTCGCAAGGAAAGACCATTCCTTAATGGGTCTCAACGCCCTAGATTCAGCTCGTGGAGTGAGACCCATCCTGGAGAAGCTACCCTTCAACCTCCAAGAAAGGTGGCTTTCACAAGGTTCCAAATACAAAAGGGAGAAGCAGGTTGTCTACCCCCCATTCTCAGTTTTCTTGAGCTTCATTCGCGAAGCAGCAAAGACAAGGAACGATCCCAGCTTCATCTTAGGGGCGCAAACCACATCCAGCGCCAGCCACCCGAGGAACGAAAGGTCAACAGCAAGGTACAAGGATTCCAGAACACCCATCTCGGTCCACAGGACGGACGTGCCCCCTACGACCCACGCGAGTCCCAGCCAGACGGCCGACAGGGACAAAAAACCAAGGGACCTTAACAAAGAATGCCCTATCCACAAAAAGCCGCATCCACTTAACAAGTGCTTCGGATTCAGGATGAAACCCATAGAGGAGCGAAAGAACCTACTCAGGGAATGGGGAGCCTGTTTCAAATGTTGTGCTTCCACAACTCATTTATTCAAGGACTGCAAAGAAGCTATGAAATGCACAGAGTGCGATAGCGACAGGCACATAGCCGCTCTACACCCGGAAGCTATGAAGCCCAAAGCAAGCAAAGCCCCTAACCCTCCGACAAAGCAGGGCGGGGAGGAAGAAGTGGGAGACACACCCAACCCGACGTCAGTAGCATCCAAATGTACAGAAGTATGCGGAGAAGGAAACGACGGTAGATCTTGCTCTAAAATATGTCTGGTAGCAGTGCACCCAGAGGGACAACCCCAAAGAGCCAAACGGATGTATGCAATCATCGACGACCAGAGCAACCGATCGCAGGTCAGGTCAGAATTCTTCGATATGTTCAACATACAAGACAGTATTTCTCCTTACACTCTCAGAACGTGCGCAGGGCGAATGGAGACAACAAGGAGAAGAGTGAATGGCTACACCATATGCTCAATAGATGGCAAAGTGAGCATGCCCATTCCCACACTCATCGAGTGCAATCACATGGCAGAAGATAGGACTGAGATCCCCACGCCAGACGTGGCGTGACACCATCTCCATCTAAAAACCATTGCCGATCATATCCCACCACTAGACGAAGATGCCCAGATCCTGCTGCTACTTGGCAGAGACATCATGAGAGCACACAAGATCCGTGAACAGCGAAATGGGGACCACAACGGCCCAAGCGCTCAAAGGCTCGATCTAGGATGGGTGGTAGTGGGAGAAGTATGCATAGACAGGATACGAGGACCCGACAACGTAGGCGCCCTACGGACGAACTTGTTGGAGAACGGTCGTATGTCCCACTTCAAACCTTGTCCGAACCACTTTCAGGTCCACGAGAAGCTCGAGACCAAAAGGAACTATGGCGACGCGCCTGTGGCAAGAAAATACCCCAACAACCTAGGGAGTACAGTGTTCCAGACCACAAAGGACGACGACAAACAGGCGCCATCAATGGAAGACAAAGAATTCTTGAGGTTAATGGATAAGGAGCTCTTCAAGGATGAATTGGGCAGTTGGGTGGCCCCACTACCTTTCCGCTCGCCAAGAAGACGCCTCCCAAACAACAGAGACCATGCTATGTCTAGGCTCGCTTCGCTCCGCCGTAACCCACAAAGGAAACCGGAGACCAAGGAACACTTTGTGGCCTTCATGCAAAAAATCTTCCACAGTGGCCATGCAGAGTCGGCGCCCCCACTGAAAGAAGGCGAAGAATGCTGGTACCTCCCGTCGTTTGGCGTCTACCACCCCCAGAAACCTGGCCAAATCCGAGTGGTATTCGACTCCAGCGCTCAGCATCAGGGAGTCTCCCTAAACGATGTTCTCCTCACCGGGCCGGATCTGACAAACAGTCTTCTGGGAGTGCTGATCCGCTTCCGCAAGGAACCTATCGCCGTAACCGCAGACATTCAACAGATGTTCCACTGCTTCCTTGTGCGAGAAGACAACCGTAACTACCTAAGATTCCTGTGGTACCAAGATGACGACATAGAAAAAGAAATCACGGAGTACCGCATGAAAGTACATGTCTTCGGGAACAGCCCATCACCTGCAGTGGCAGCCTACGGCCTCAGAAGAACGGCCCAAGACGGAGAAGCAGAGTTCGGGAAAGACGCCAGGGGCTTCGTCGAAAGAGACTTCTATGTGGACGACGGATTAAAATCAGTTCCCACCGAAGAAGAAGCCGTAGATCTACTCAAGAGGACACAAAAGATGTTAGCAAAGGCCAACCTAAGGTTGCACAAAATAGCTTCCAACAGTGCCACAGTGATGAAGGCGTTCCACGCAGATGATCAAGCACCAGATCTCAAGAATTTGGATCTGGGGACCGACACGCCTCCCATACAGCGGAGCCTGGGGATAAGCTGGAATCTTAAAACAGACACCTTTACGTTCCAGGTAGCCATCGAAGAAAAACCCTTCACACGTCGCGGAGTCCTGTCCACCGTTAACAGTCTCTACGACCCGCTAGGATTCGTGGCTCCTGTCACTATACAAGGGAAGTCTCTCCTCAGAGAAATGTCCTTCGAAAAACAGGAATGGGACACCCCACTACCTCCAGAAAAACGGAAAGAGTGGGAAACGTGGAAACACTCCTTGAAGGCCCTCGAGCAACTTCAAATCCCACGCCCCTATTCACCTATATCTCTCACCGCCGCACACAGCAAAGAGCTTTGCGTGTTCTCAGATGCCTCCACCAAAGCTATAGCAGCGGTGGCCTACCTAAAAACCACGGACGTGGATGGAAGTTGCCACATCAGGTTCATCCTTGGCAAAGCTAAGCTGGCGCCACAACCCGACCATACTATACCCAGACTAGAGCTGTGTGGTGCAGTGTTAGCAGTAGAACTGGCGGAGCTTATCGAGAATGAGATGGACAGCAAACCAGATGCCGTCAAACTCTACACAGATAGCAAGGTGGTGCTGGGATACATATACAACAAGAAGAGGAGATTCTACGTATACGTAGCTAACCGTGTAGAAAGAATCAGGAAATCAACTCAATCAGAACAATGGCACCACGTGCCCACAGATCAAAATCCCGCAGATCATGCCACCAGATCAGTACCCGAATCTCAACTGCAGAATACGTTGTGGCTCACAGGACCAACGTTTTTTGCTCAGCCTGCGGAAACGCTACCAACCCCAGTTGGCGATTTTGAACTCGTGGATCCCGAAAAGGATACGGAGATAAGGCCCCCACAAGTATCCGTGGTACTCACCAATGTATCGCACAAAAACGCATTCGGATCACACCGATTCCAACGCTTCTCAAGATGGACGGCCCTTCTGCGAGCAGTAGCCCATCTCGGGCATATTGCCTCCACCTTCCGCCAGACATCAGATGGTAAAACTACCGGCTGCCACGGCTGGCACATCTGCAAAGAGCTGCGCACCGTAGAGGAAATTACAAAGGCTAAGGAAACTGTTCTCTGTCATGTTCAAAGAGAAACGTATGCGGAAGAGATCAATTGCATTCGCGGAAAGAAGAGTGTTCACAAAAACAGTCCACTTTGGAAGTTGAATCCCTTCATCGACAACGACGGCCTCATGAGAGTAGGAGGCCACCTCAATAAGTCCCAACTGAGCAGGGAGGAAAGCAACCCTCTCATCATCCCTGGCCGGCATCACATCGCCACTTTGTTGGTGCGCCACTACCACGAACAAGTCATGCATCAGGGACGACACTTCACCGAAGGCGCTATTAGGGCGGCGGGCATTTGGGTCGTTGGCATGAAAAGGTGCGTGGCCAGTAATCTCCACAAATGTGTTAGGTGCCGAATGCTGAGAGGCAAAAGCCAAGACCAAAGGATGGCGGATCTACCTATCGACAGACTTAATACAGAACCCCCCTTTACCTATGTAGGACTCGATGTATTTGGGCCCTGGATGATCATCTCACGTAGAACTAGAGGCGGGCTAGCAAACAGCAAACGATGGGCGGTACTCTTCACCTGCATGAGCACACGAGCTATACACATCGAGGTTATAGAATCTATGGATGCTTCAAGCTTCATAAATGCCCTCAGAAGGTTCTTTGCCGTCAGAGGACCAGTTAAACAAATGCGCTCCGATTGTGGTACCAATTTCGTTGGAGCATGCAAGGAATTACAAATAAACACTAAGGACAATAGAGACAATAGTATCCAAAGATACCTGCGCGACCAAGAGTGCACGTGGACATTCAACCCTCCTCACTCTTCTCACATGGGCGGAGCATGGGAACGCATGATCGGAGTGGTTCGGCGTATCTTGGATTCTATAATGCTAAAAACCGACCTGATTCGACTCACTCACGAAGTGCTAACCACATTCATGGCCGAAATATCTGCAATAGTCAATGCTAGGCCCTTGATCCCAGTGTCAACAGATCCAGAATCGCCAAGTATTCTGACACCAGCAATGCTGTTAACCCAGAAAGTAGGGAACATCTCCACCCCAGTCGAAAACTTCCATTCTAAGGATATGTACAAACGACAGTGGAGACAGGTGCAGTACTTGGCCAACACATTTTGGGACCGCTGGAGACGCGAGTATCTGGTGACACTTCAAGAACGCCACAAATGGCAAACAGTAAAACCAGATATCCAAGTGGGGGATGTGGTCTTGTTGAAAGATAAACAGGTGGCAAGAAATGAATGGCCCATGGGACTTATAATAAGAACTATCCCAAGCGAAGACGAAAGGGTTCGCAAAGTGGAAGTACGAGTGGCCCAGAATGGGATCGTTAAAACCTTCCAAAGACCCATTACAGAGACTATCCTTCTAATGCCCAAATCGGACTGTGATGGGGAAAAACTGGTTACCAGTGCCGTGGACTTTTAAGAGACATTGTGGTGCATCAAGCTAACCAAGAGCTATGCACCCACCTGGCTTCCCTTACTGGAAGGCCTGGCCAAAGGACTTTGATGCCAGTGGTACCAGCCGGTATCACATTGCTATGGAAATATGGACCTTTGCAGTATATTGTTAAGTTGTATGTATTGCACATATGTTCCACATAGCTTGCCATATAGTGGTATCTACAGATACCAGACGGGGAGTGTTATGGAACAAGAGCCACATTTCTGACTCACCCCCCTCTCTCCTTTGCAGCTTCTGCCTGTCAGATTTTATTCCCAGCTGCATGGAGTTTGCAGACACATACTGTGCCTGTGTGGCTTGCAACAATGTTGCATTCCTTGCCTGCGAGCATGGAATCAGTGAGCTGCTACAGCAGTTTCTGAGATCCTCACCAGAATGGGCTAGTCTGCCCCCCCTCCTGTTTGTTCAGACATGGTCTGCCCCTAGACTATTCCTTTGCCCACACCGCACCTCACTTCCTTTTCAACCCTGGAGACAGTGAGTAAAGAACCTTTCTCTGTTTATCCCCCTTGGTGAGGCCATCTCTTTTTACCGGTTTCTAACTAATAATCACCACTACACACCATCCACAAGTATCTGTATCCTGCTGCCTTTTCCCAATAAAGTGGAGGAAATATTACAGGACTTGGAGTGATTTAAAAGGGAACTGTGTTAATGCTATCGGGAGCCATTCATACCAACGTGCCCTGGCTTCAGAATATAAAATGTGTGGAAAGGAGGCAGTTATTATGAGCAGAACGCAGAAGACAGGCATGGTTATAGCGATAAATCAAAGCTTGCAACAGTAGAGAAGTGCAAAGCCTTGAGGAGAACTTGATAACAATATGATGAGAAATCGGGAGAAAAGGTAGTTAAAAAGGAGATGAGAAGATAGCAGAAAATAGTGGAGAAAAACAGTGCACAAGCAGGAGAAAGGGTCCGCTGAAAAAATATATCCTCTCTGGAGAGCTGTGTACTCCTATTTTTTAACTATGTTCTAATAAAGATTTCTTTTTTCAACGGACCCTTTCTCCTGGTTGTACACTGTTGTTCTCTCTTTTTCTGCTACTGGATTAACCACAACGGTTAGCACGCCACAGAGATAATCTTGAGGGGGCAACGTCTACAGCTGTGAGTAACATTCCTCATTCTATACTTTGCTTATGCTGGACAACCCCAATGAGGTTTTGGTTTGGGTGTGGGTAACCTCACTTTATTCAATCCTTCAGGGGACATCTGTCATTTGTGAATAATACAAGGCATCAGGACAGCATCTGTATATATATTCATATTTCTGGATATAATGTATGTCTCCTTTGATCTGGTTGCTAGAAATACCGCTGTTTTTTCTAGAGATGAGAAGATAAGATGATTCGAGCTGCAGTATTTTCAATTGATTTCACAGGAGACTGATGTGGAGATCTGTTAGTAGATTACTATAGACAAGATAAGAGAGAATAAGAGCATGTATTAGGGCAGGGCTGGGCAAACTGGGGGGCACATGATTTTCTGGGGGGGGGGGGTGTGGTGGTTACAGAGGCCCTGAACTCTTCCTCAAAGCATTTCAATGAAATGCCGGGGGATTAAGCGAGGCCACTGTAACTTCCCTTAAGTTGTCTCTGGCGACATGGCCTCAAATGCCGCGTGGTCACGTAACGTCCCTTTGCCATCCCACAAAAGGCAGTAGAGAGACAGGTCGATAGTTAGAAAGACAGGTAGGATCAAGCTTGCTGTTTTTGAGTAATGGTATGACTGTTGCATGTTTGAAGGAAGAGGGAAAGTTACCCACGTAGAGGGAGGAGTTAAAAATCTGTGTGATTGTAGTGATTATAGTAGGAGCAAGAGGTTTAAGGAGATGGGAGGGAATGGGGTCAAGAGCGCAAGTGGAAGAGCGAGAAGAGGAGATCAACAGTGACACATCCTCCTCTGTGACATCGGAAAAAGAGTTAAGGAAGGCAGGAGGAGAGTTAGGAAATGGTATAGGTTGGGAGGAGGAAACAGAGGAGATGTTCTGACGTATGGATTCCACCTTTTCCTTAAAATAGTCAACAAACTCCTGAAGTGAGATGGAGGAAGAAGAAGAGGCAGCTTGGGGTGGTCTGAGTAGGCAGTCAAAGACAGAGAAGAGTTAGCGTGGGTTAGACTTGTGCGTGTTGTTTGGTGAAGAAAGGTAGGTTTGTTTAGCCTGAAAGAGGGCAGAATTGAAACAGGATAACATAAATTTGTAGTGAAGGAAGTCTGCGAGAGTGTTAGAATTCCCTCAGAGGCGTTCAGAGAAACGAGTGCAGGAATGCAGCATGTGCGTGTGGCAATTTAGCCAGGGTCTGGGGCTAGAAGGGCAAGAACGGCAGAAAGAAAGCGGGTCATGTAGATCAAGAAAGGAGGACAGGGCTGAGTTGTAGTTCCTGACCAGGTTGTCAGGGTCTGGAGCAGGGCTGAGGGAGGAGAGGGAGGAACGTAAAGTGGAATCAAAAGCTGATACAGTAGGTTAATAGAGCGCAGATCTCTACAGAAACGAGGGGTAGATGGAGATGGAGAAGGAGAGAAGCGAGAGAGAGAAAATGAGATGAGGTGATGGTCAGAAAGAGGAAAGTGGGAAATGGAGAAATCAGAAAGAGAAACTTTTTTAGTGAAAACCAGGTCTAGGTTATCTTTTTGTCATGATTGGCTACACCAGTATATATATATATATATATATATATATATATACTGTATTTGTTTTATTCCACATACAGTATCCACGTCGTGGTCAAATTATCTGGAAGACATCATTATCTAACTTGGATCTGAGGACGGTCTCTAAAGGGTTTAGACCTGCTTTATATACTGTATATTAACACATATTATTGTTTTCACTATTTGGTGGTGGTTAATAGATATACACACATCAATATTGGTTATTCACATTTGTGTTTTTAATGCATGTAAATTTCACTCATACACTGTGGTTTGGGGCATGAACACATGTGTTGATTTTTATATTGGTAAGTAAACTCACCCCAATTAGGAGCGCCCGGTTACAACCCTCCTTTTTCTCGTTTTGTCTCCCCATGGAGTCAGGCCACTACTAACAAACTTCAAAAGGTATAAGGGCAGCATCACATTAGTCAAAGGGGTAGCTCTACTCCTTTCTCTTCAAGAACCCCGCCAGTGCACCAATAGTGGCAGGACACACAGAGTACTCTTGGGTGGGCGAGACTGTCACTGAAATTCCAGGGCTGAAGACAGTGGAATCGCATTACTATGTGCATGAGCAAATGTAATGTTCATGAAATTAATATTATAGTGTGTATATGTTATGCTTATGTCCAGTGACAGATTACCCGATAGGCCTGGGCCTAAAACGGCAGAATTTGGGGGGCGGCAGAATTCGGAGGAGGCATTTATCGCTTGTGCACATGCACGATCAGCGCCGGCCGCTTCTGTGCATGTGTGAGCGGGCAGCGCATGATGTCCCATTGTCATGGGAACAAGAGGGCGGCATCAGGTAAGGGCCTACGGGTGCCATTTTTTAAAATCCGCTACTACTGCTTATGTTATTCATTGTTGGTAAAGTTATATTATATATGTTCACTCCATCTCCTGGTGTGTGTTTATTGTGTTAGCATATAGTTTTCCTGGGAGGGATTATCCCTGTTCCTAGGCAGGTGGAGGCACCGCTGAACTCGTGACCCCAATCTCTCATTAAGCAGAGGCTCAGGATCCACCCTAATTACCAACAGGTGAGCACCAGGGACCCCTTTTCTCGTCACCATGTGGAATAAAGGGGAAAAAAGTGCTACACTTATTTAGTGGATTGTAATACTCTCTATTTGAGGACAAATATAAAACTAACAATGGAAAGGTGATTAAGCTTCTATTTTGTTTATGATTTTTGGATGAGTTGAAGTCTTGATATTAAAAGGTGTGTATGATATGATTTATTCTATTTTTGTGTCAGACATAGTTTCTAAAAACCCGTTGTGCTCGCCTTTGACATGCTCTCATTACTTGCTGTAAAACTGAATGACTCATTTTTTAGATTTTGTTTTGTAACCAATTGTGGTTAAACTTCCACATGCACTTTCTAGTCCTCTTAGTCCAGACCCCACAAAACAATATGAACGATTGTAGACAAATAATAGTCCCATTTATGTTCAGAGATTTCCCATTAAATGACATGCCTTTTCCATGACAATGATTTCTTGACTCCTGTCAGTTTAGTATTTATAACAAGGCCTTTATGTTCTGACGGACACATGGTATCTATTAGTGTAGTCAATATAATGTGTTTTGTGCATGACACTCTTGTAAAGTTTAAACAATGTTGAATCTGATCCAATATTTTAGATCAATTTACTGTAAGTAATCATGTTTCACTGTTACTTAAAAATCTAATCAGTTCTACATTTTAAAAAAATGAATCACATTTTTTATAGATTGTTTCAAACCCAGTTCCAATTTTTAAATAGGTTTTTCCGATGGGAATTTGGTTTAAATGTCCATGGAATATGGTATAGCCCAAATGTTTTTTGCAGATGGTCTGCTGGTTATTTTAGTCAGTAAAAAAATTAAATATTATAGGAATTGTGAGTCCAACTGGCACTTCAATAATAAATAATCTGCCAATTTTACTCAGGAGGGACATAGTTACTGCCTCATTTTACATCTTCTCACTATGACTCTTGAGAAGTTCTGTACCAGATCTTACTAGATTACTGTAATTTAAACATTTTCAATTGCTTCAGTGATTTGAGAAATGTGTTGGCACAGAGATGTGACATAATAGACAGACCGGGTTATGAAGTACAGTATTTGGATACTTTAGATATGTAAAATATAGTATCTAAATAAAATAAATAACAATGCATACTGTACACTGCAGTGGTATAATCATGCTAGTACTTTGCAACTAGTAATTATGGGCTAATGACGTGTGAAAAAAGAAATACTGGATGTGCATTACAAATTAGATGATAACTTGGGAACTAATACATTGCTGTTACTGTATACTGCTGACATCCTGATAAATGAACAAATAGAACAATGTTCTAATTATTATTTTCATTACGAAGTTAAGAGAGTCAAGTGAAGGATGCCACATACTCATGACTGGCACTCAGATAATCCTTTTTTTGTCACCATGCCATAAATGTATTGCTTTTCATTAATATATTAATATGAAGACAATACCCGTAACATTGAATGAGATGGGGAAAATTATTTGTATACTTATTAAAAATCTCTCCAATGTGGGGGCATAAGAGATATAATCTTCCTGATTCAACTAAAGGATATATCATTTTTGTAATATATTGGTCACTATGCTCCTGTGTGTTCAGTACCATACGTTTTTGTATTCTCATTTTTATCATAATTTGATTTTATCATTGATACACATTCAACAATCATGTTGGCTTGAGCAAGATCTAATAGCAATTAATCTGAGTGCTGAGTATCACAATCCCTTGTCAATCCCTTTGTGATAAATATGTATATATTTTATACAAAACTATATCTCCTAGCTAAAAACATTTATTAAAACATGACATTTGAGTTCTAGGTAAATAATAAAAAACTGTAAATACATCAAGTACTGTGGCATAGCACCAGTTTAGAGAATTGTGGCATAAATAAATAAACAATACCATTGGTCTTACAAATTCATCTTGTAATGCTACCATGAATAATCATGGTCTGCCATACAGCTTAATACAATATGTAGACTTTGCCACAAGTACATATTGGAAAAGATTTGATAACTCTTCCAAAGCTTTGCAATGTTCTAGCAGCTGTATTGTCCTGGGGAAATGTAGATTCATTTTAGGCTGTGATAAGCCTGAAGAAGAAACCCACGAGGTTAAGAAAGCTCTGTTCACTCAGGGCTAGAAGCGGACCAGGAATGCGCCGGCATACTGTTCCGGCACTTATTTTAGCAATGGGAACATAGTACTGGCATTTTCTGTATTGGTTTCGGTATTGGCCCACTCACTTAGAAAATTGGAGAAGGGGTAGCAGACTGTATGGTTTGCCTCCTCAGCTTAACCTTCTGGTGCAGGATAGGACCTGGAGATCTATGTTTGCAGCAGAGATGGTCTACCGTATTTCCTCGATTGTAAGACGCACTTTTTTCCCATTTTCACTTGGCTGAAATAGAACTGTGTCTTACAAATCGATGTACAGTACTTAAAAAAAAAATCAGCCAGGGGGCGCTGTAGAAGAAGCAACAGCAGCTTTCAGCGTTTAACCTAAAGCTGCTATCGGTGGTTTCAGCAGTGTGTCCCGCTGCATGCCCTGCGACTCCACCCCCCCCTGCTTGCTCTGTGACTCCAACCCCCCCCTCGCTTGCTCCAAGTAGTATCATTGTAACATAGTAAACAAGAAAGGTTATATCTGTGGCGCTTTGCCCTGTAGCAAAGTATAAAAAAGGGGATATACAACCAGATAGAAGATGGTGTCCACTGGGCTCTCCTCATAAAGACGATCAATCATGTAAAGAATAATATAAAAACAAACATAGTGTAATACAGTAACTGAAAAAATACAATAACACTAACACATACAGGACAACGAATGCTGAGACAATCAACTGACTGATTAAATAAAAAACATTTAATATACCAATATAAAATTAAAACACTAAAAAGAATAGGTCACATGTGCAATCCAACACTGATAATGCTGGCCGCTTACCAGACATAGAATGGTAGAAGGCAGTGGATAAATCTGAGATTATCCCCTCTCGTGGTGTCAGGTATCCGCTCCCAGGCATCACACACGATCAGCTATGAGTGTGGAAAGTACTGTAGCAACAGCAGTGCACACGTAGACCACCCTATGCTTCCTTCCTCAAGGGTGAAAAAACTACTTTTTTCACACTCATACTATCATTTCCACGGACCATCTCCAGCCATCGTGCTGTTCACGGATGTTTTACGCCTGAGTTGGACATTGATGCTTCCGCAGGCTTGTTGCTGCCTACGCCCTGTGTTGCTGGTGTGCACGTGGTGACGCTGGTTCCTGTGACACGCTGTCCGGTTCATCTGCCCAGCAGAGGTCTGTGTTGTGGAAGGAGAGGAGGGTCCCCCTCTGAAGCCCTAGCTGATCGTGTGTGACGCCTGGGAGCGGATACCTGACACCATGAGAGGGGATACTCTCAGATTTATCCACTGCCTTCTACCATTCTATGTCTGGTAAGCGGCCAGCATTATCAGTGTTGGATTGCACATGTGACCTATTCTTTTTACTGTTTTAATTTTATATTGGTATATTAAATGTTTTTTATTTAATCAGTCAGTTGATTGTCTCAGCATTCGTTGTCCTGTATGTGTTAGTGTTATTGTATGTTTTCAGTTACTGTATTACACTATGTTTGTTTTTTTATTATTCTTTACATGATTGATCGTCTTCATGAGGAGAGCCCAGTGGACACCATCTTCTATCTGGTTGTATATCCCCTTTTTTATACTTTGCTATAGGGCCAAGCGCCACAGATATAACCTTTCTTGTTTGCTCTTTATCTGACCCAGGGTGTCAGAGTTATATAATAGGCTGCTGGCCATTCTATAGTAGCTTTCTATTAGCACTGCCTTTTTTTTTTTTTGATCATTGTAACATAGTAACATAATAAGTATCTCCAGATGCAGGGGATTCCTAAATAAACTCACTACTTTGAAGAACTAAGAAAGTGACTCGCTGGTTCTTTGCTACTGCAGTTAATTTATTGTGACACTAAAGATTGCTATACTAACACTCTTCAGAAGGCCTTGGAGGATGAAAATAACCATTTAAATATTAAATCCTCTGCGAAAGTTAGTAAACAGTGACAGAACATCTTAGATCTCAATCTTAACTACTGACAATGAAGATTTCTTTACTGCTTAAAAAAATCAGAAGTTAGTTCTAGAGATGGGCGAAACTATCAAAATCTGTTTCACAGAATTTCCTGAGTTTTCTATTCAAAATCCATTCCGCTGAGTAAAATCCGGTGGCAGATTGTTCCAGTTTAATTCGGTGTGGATTAATCAAAATCTGCCATTGGATACAATTTTCTGGTGGATTTTATCAATCCAACACGCGGATTCCACTTTACGCTGGTGGTTTTTACGAATCCGAGAAATTGATTCTTAAAATCCAGCAGAAGATTGCGTAACATGCGGATTGGATTGTTGGCGGTGAAAAAAAATCTGAAAAAGACGAATCGCCCCTTTTTGAGATTGATTCATGGAAGTCCGTGGACTAAAGGAACTGGTCCAACTGCGGCGGGTTCCAAATCCGCCAAAAAAATGTGCCCATCTCTAGTTAGTACAACATATCGTTGTTGTAGAGGTAAAAGTCATTAACTAAATTATTTGAGTACTGAGTACAAGGTGATTAAATGTTCTTTTTGACAGGAAAAATGATGTATTTTAAAAGGAAGGAATTTTCATATGACAGGTTCTGAAGATTGTTCTGACAATTAGGTGTCTTTAATGAGTGCTTAGAATTTTTGTTCTTTACTAAGCGTATTTTCATGAAAAAAGGTAATAAATGCACTTAATGAGTTTTACCTCTACAACGATGATATTATTTATGGCACTCATCTCATGTTACCAGCTCAGTCCAATTTGGCCAATATATTATCAAGCAATAATGTAGATATGGTACTTTTAATAAAAAAGTTTGGTTCCTATTCTCGTAACTGTGAGTTGGCATGCTTTACAATTCTCTGATACAAGTATTGTTGGTTTAGCCTGGTTGATGAGTGTAGAGGGAGAGGGGGATTGGCCCAGAATTAAAGGGGTTGCACCCAATATGGCCACCCCCTGACCTCACCAGGGAGGCAAGGGGTTAACTCGGCTGCGGTCCAGGAATGTGGTTTTCACCTTGCTATGACATGAAAATGTATGTTCCCCTGTTGTACTGTATTTCCACCATGTAAGTGTTTGTACCACACACACACTGGGATCCATCTGGGAGGACAAGGGTTAATAGTTAAATAGTGATAATAGCCCTTTGTTTAGACACCATTTTGCAGAGTCCCATAGGCCGCCATTGAAGCTCCATTCATTTCAATGTGGAATGAGTGAAAAACTGAGATTTATTTTACAGCGGAGAATTTTGTAATAAACTAAGAAACAGTTTATGTGGTATTTGCATATCTCCGGTTCTGAAGGTCCCAGAAGGCTGAAACTTGGACCCTATAGTGTCCTACTTCCGGCAGTAAGGCCTGGGTAGTTTGGACCCGCTGGACCTAACAGAACCAGTTATTTTAATATGTTTGTGTATTAACTATCATACTGTATTTTCAAAGCGGGGACAAATGCCCGCAAAGATTCCTGCCTACTAAGGAATGCAAATGGTCAGGAGAGCGACCAAATGTTTAGGAAGCAGACCCCTGATCAAAGACTCAGCCACTCTAACTGTTTACATGAGGGCGGAGGAGCATGAAGCTGGAGTGGTTTGTGGGTGTTATAACTCACACTTACAAACAAAGAGTATCCTGCCAGGCACCCATTCTGGTAGACTGCCCGGCGTCCCTGATTTGGGTGTGGGGCTACAGAAATGAGACCCTCAGGGTCCCAGGACGCATGTGCCAACTAGCTGGGGGCAGGGGTTAAACTGTGTTCCCACGTTAGCAATTGGATGCAGTTAATTGTTCACCAATAGTCTGCACTCAATAGTAAGAATAGAGTTGCAAAGATATATAACCTGTTGGCAACCCTACAGTCTTTGTCTTCTGATTACATCTTGATTGATACCTGATTGCTGGAGAATTGCTATCTGATACTTCTTCATCCCAACCCCCTAAGTAAGTGTTACATTCTTGTCTGTTAATTGTACTATCTTGCTGTGTTCACCTATCTAAGGAATAAATATACTTTATTATATCTAAGCCTCGTTCAGTTCAACCCAGTTATTTGGTGTAAATTATATCTTGCCATAAGTTATCGTGACAAGCTGTAATTAACTCGTGGCAGCGGGCGGACTGAACTGAACCTGTATTACAGTTAACTGAGGGACTCTGTAATACAGTGGGAACTCGAGGTGAATTGCGTGTTCCTGGGACTAAAGATATTGAACACACAGTAGTGCAACAGTTAACACAAGTTGTAACACCACCTCACTGTTGCGCCTGAACATCTACCAGCCGTGAACCATGAGCGAGGCTGAAGGTTCATCCAATATCCGGACCCGAGCTCAGCTGAAAGACAAGTGCTGCTCTGGGAGAACCAAGAGGTCACGCAGATGATAGAGGCGATAAGTGATCATGAAGCCTGGCTTGCAGAGCCTCAGGATATGACTCAGCTTGCCCTTATACAGACGCCCGTAGATCAGGGAAGGAACCCAGTGCCAGGGCAGCAGAATCCCGGGGAGGGGACGAGTGCTCCTCCCAGGGGCAGTGCATCAGGAGGGGTACTGGTTGCTGCGGCTACCAGTCCATTCACCCCTGAAATGATGGCACTGATTTCGGCGTGGAGTGACAGAGGGATACTGGAGGAGCGGCTGCAGTTTATCACTATGGCTGTGAACAGACCCGCTTAGTGCCCCACTGCACATCACGACAAAGATGTTCTCAAACTGGACCATCACAGTCTCACCAAGTTCGTGGAAGGTACTGATCAGATTGACAGTTTCTTAAAGAACTTTGAAACACAGTGCCGGCGGTACGAAGTACTGCCCCAGCACCGGGTCGCACGCTTGGACCCCTTGCTGTCCTGCTTGGCTAAGCTGACAATGATGGTGCTTCCAGATGAGTATGCTGATAACTATGAACACCTGAAAGAGCTGGAAGAGTGACAGCCCCTGGAGTCCTATGTTACCTACGTGACCCGCATGGCTTTGTACGGGATCCGATGGGTGGAGGGCTATGAGGCACAATCTTTCAGGAGCAGCTCATGCAGCAGTTCCCGCCGGCGGTGAGGGCTTGGGTGAATAACAAAAAGCCCAAGACTTACCAAGAGGCAGCGAGGCTTGCAGATGGCAATGTGGCCAGCCGAGCCCTGATGCCCGCCAAGGCAGCAGCCAAGGCAGCGGCCCCGGCCAAAAAGTCTGCCAGTACCCCCCAATGGACTCAGAAGCCGCCTGCGGGCAGCAGTCCACCGAAGGCGGGGGAGCTCCGGCACGAGCGCCGGTGCTACAACTGCAACCGCACTGGTCACATCAGACCAGATTGCCCAGAACACCTGCATTCCAGCGGACCCCATCAGGGGCAACGCACCCCAGCTGCGAAGCTGGTAGCCCGCGTGCGGGTGGCTTCCACCAAAGAATCCAGACCGGTCATGGAAAGAACTCCCAGCGAGACTTCCCATGTAACGCCTGTCACGGTTTCATCGGTGCCTACAGCCAGGAGCGGAGGACAGATCAGCGCAGCCCTGCAGCAGACGAATGGCCGGAGCAGACATCTCACCCTGGTCACAGTCGGTGACCGGCAAGCAGTCGGCTTGATGGATTCAGGAGCTGCAGTGACCCTGGTCCGACCTGATATGGTCCGGCCAGAGGAATTGCTCCCAGGACCTAGGATGCAGATCACTGTGGCCGACGGAGAGCCACGTTTCCTGCAAGTTGCAAGGATCTTTTTGGATTGGGGGGAGGGACAGGGTGTGTGGGAGATGGGGGTTTTACCCGGTTTGGATGCTGAGGTTCTTTTTGGCAACGATCTGGGACCAATAACCTGTACCTACGACCGGGTACCCAGACCCACTGCGGTGGCGGCGGTTACCCGGAGCCAGACAGCGGCAATTGTGGCGGCGCCAGTCCCTCTGCCTTTGGGACCAACGATGGTGGAGGGCACTGAGGAGCCCGGGGAGGTAAGCCAGGATCAGTTGCAACCACAGACCAACTTACTGTTGCCCCTCACCCTTCCCCATTCCCCTGACAATGATATGACTGGGGGGTGGCCTGAATTAGGAGCCCAGTTTAGGGAGGCAGTGAAGGCACACCCTACCCTGGCCGGCGTGAGACTCCGAGCATCCGAGTCTCAGGCAGGGAAGGGCACTGAGCATTGCATATGGCATTAGGGACTTCTGTATAGAGAAGAAGGGAACCCAGGGATAGAGGAGGGATTGACCAGTAAGCAACAGCTAGTAGTACCCCAGGGGTACCGACAGCAACTGTTACGGGTAGCTCACTCTATTCCGTTAGCGGGGCATCAGGGGGTCAACAGAACGCGAGCCCGGTTATTACAGCGTTACTACTGGCCGGGGGCATCTCGAGATGTGGGCACTTTCTGCCGCTCTTGTGATGCCTGCCAGCGAGTAGGTAAGGTGGGAGACCGTGTGAAGGCACCCCTGAAACCCCTACCGGTAGTAGGGGAACCCTTCCAGAAAGTAGCGATGGACCTTGTAGGACCCCTTATGATTCCTAGCAGGTCAGGGAAGCGCTACATCCTCACGGTGGTGGATTTTGACACCCGGTATCCTTAGGCGGTAGCGCTTGGCACCATAGATGCCAAGACAGTGGCAGCAGCATTGCTGAACATTTTTGCTTGGGTAGGTTTCCCTAGTGAGATCCTAACCGATCAAGAGTCGCAGTTCATGAGTGAACTGTTACATTGTCTCTGGGATGCATGCAGTGTACAGCAGCGGCGCACTACCCCTTACCATCCCCAGACAAACGTACTATGTGAGAGGTTTAACGGTACCCTGAAGCAGATGCTTCGGACCTTTATAGAGGCGGAGGGGAACGACTGGGAGATTCATTTACAGCACTTGCTGTTTGCCTACCGAGAGATACCGCAGGAATCTACAGGCTTCTCCCACTTCGAGCTACTATATGGCCGCAAGGTACGTGGACCTCTGGACCTATTCCGTGAGGGATGGGAAGGGGAGGCTACTGCTACTGATGCTTCAGTGATCCAGTATGTAGTAAATCTCCGAGACAGGTTAGAGATGCTCATGGGGGTGGCCCAGAACCACCTCAGGGCCGCTCAGACCAAGCAGAAGCAATGGTATGACCGGAATGCCCGTAGCAGAGAATTCATCCCAGGACAGCAGGTGCTTGTTCTCAAACCCACTCGGGAGAACAAGTTGATGGCTGCCTGGTCGGGACCGTACCCGTTCATCCGAAAGGTGAATGAGTACAACTATGTTGTACAGGTAGAGCCTGAGAGGCATAAGACATATCACATTAATATGTTGAAGGAATACAGAGCACTGAGTATGGGAGCAGTAATGGCCATTTGTAGCCCACTGCTGGAGGATCCAGCGAGCAATGCTCTGCCTGATCTCCTAGGGGAGGCTAGGCAGGGAAACACTGTGGAACAGGTGGAGATAGGGGCACAGTTAAGTGCTAGGCAGAAGGAAGAAGCCAGGGACATGCTAGCTAGGTATAGGGCCCTCTTCACTGACATGTCAGGGACCACACATCTCACAAAACACCCAGTGCACACAGGGGACCTGCAGCCTCTGCATAAGCATGCCTATAGAGTGTCAGCAGAGGTCAAGACCAGTATGGAGAGGGAGATAGAGGAGATGCTGACCCTAGGAGTAATTACACTGTCCCAGAGTCCTTGGGCAAGCCCTGTAGTTCTAGTCCCTAAGTGTCATGACCTGGGAGTCACGCCGCCCTCGGCGTGCTCCTCACTTACCCGCGGCTCCTCCGGACTCTCCCACGCCTCGCAGCGATCCTTCCTCCAGGACGCCGGTCGCCATCTTGCTTAGACGCGCACCCGCACACCAGCACTCCCCTTCTACTGTCGGGCCTGGGCGTGTGTCCGGTCACGTGCTCACAGGAACGTCCACACGGGGGCGCGCCCACATAGAGGAGCGTCAGCCTCTTAAAGGCATATCGCCCATTTGTAATGCTGCAATCAAATACATCCGTTCATCTACTCCCTCCCCCAGGAGTTCCTCTGGACCTATCCATGACTCAGTCTGGCCCATTCACACACCTCCACCTTGCTATTCAGCCATTGGACCCTCTTGCCTATATATACCCTGCAGCGTCATTAACTCATCGGCTGAGCATAGAACCAGTTGTTCTCATCACTCTCTGCCTCCCTAATCCTTTCTTGTCCTGTCTTGTTTTGCAGTCTTCCTCGTGTACCGAACCGGCTTCCGCTACGTCTACCCGCACCTCTAACATCCCGAACTCGGCATACGGCAACACGACTCTTCGCACCTCTGGCATCCCGATCTCGGCAAACGGTAAACGATTACGTCCCCCTCTCTAACCCTGGATTTAGCAAACAGCACCCTCTACCATCCGTACCTCTCCTGCCCTGATCCGGACTCCCAGACCACTCTACTCTCAAGACGTGCCCTCGTGGCTGTGGTTGGCGTTATATCCTATCCCACCTCAGCACCGCGGTCCCGTCTCGTTTGTGGTGGGCACGTCCTGACACTAAGAAGGACAAGACCACCCGGTTTTGTGTGGACTACCGCTTGCTCAACGCTGGGACGGTGTCAGATGCCTACCCCATGCCCCGCATGGATGAGTTACTGGATGAACTCGCGGGGGCAAAGTATCTGACCACCATGGATTTGAGCAAAGGCTATTTGCAAATCCCACTGACCCTGGAGGCTAGGGAGAAGTCAGCATTCATCACTCCAAGTGGCCTCTATGAGTTTTTAGTGATGCCATTTGGGATGAAGAATGCCCCGGCTACCTTCCAACGCCTGGTCAATAGGTTACTGGAAGGGATGCAGAGCTATGCCAAGGCTTACTTAGATGACATTGCTGTCTTTAGTAATTCCTGGGACTCCCACTTAGGACATGTAGCTGAGGTGCTGGATAGGATCAGGGAGGCTGGGCTTACCTTGAAACCCACTAAGTGTATGGTAGGGATGGCAGAGGTCCTGTACTTAGGGCACAGGGTGGGTGGAGGGCACCTCAAACCAGAGCCAGCCAAGGTAGAAGCCATAGTTCAGTGGCCTGTTCCAAAAAATGGGGGATAGGGAGGGGGGAAGTAAGCTCAAGCTACTGTCTATAAGATGGTGCCAGGGGTGAAGGGTCATAGAACAACAGCTACACTTGCCTAGGCAAGAAAAGGAACCCCTTTAAACAAGCACTCATGAAGTGGTAAATACAAATAATTAAAAATAACCTTTATTAGTGTATAAGGGTAAAATAAGTGAAAGGATGGACACACAACACAATTAAAAAAGTATTAAACTAGATACCTCCCAGTCATGTATACCGAACTGGTAACGGTAATGATAGAAGGAACTTTATAGTAACTGGCACATACAAAATAGATACGTAGCTGGTGCCTCAGTGTGGTATGTATGTTTCGAAAAGATCTCGTGTCTGTCAATGATGTACCAGACAGTCACACATCTTTATAACCACAACCGATTAAGTTGTTACTCTAGGAGAGTACATGATTGAGCTGTTAATAAGTAGTTAGTACATGGTATCTCAGACTTGCATGCTAAGTGTATCCAATATATTGTACACGTTGAGATAAATGGTACTCAAATCTTTAGAGTAGACAAAAAATTAAAAAAGGTCCTTCAAAGCGACGCCGGGTACTAAAAATGGATAATAAAGCTACTGTATAGCTGGGGAAGTGAGGCTTAAAGGTGAGAGCCTCGGACACACTGTTAAACTAATTTATACACAAGGTCTCCCTCTAGGCACGCTGACAGTGCTTAGTAAACACTACAGCATGCCTAAGCCTATGTGAGAGCAGAGAGAAAAAATTGTATAATACATAAATAAACTATAAATTGCTACTGAGGATCCTCCGTGAGGACAACATTAGTGGTACAATAGAGGCTATCTGATACCTGAATATATTACTGATATATCAGCTGATGTTTATAATTCAGTAGATTGTGAGCAGATGCCTAAAAAACAGTTGTTTAATGGCAGCGACCTGTATATAAGGTGTGGGTGTAATGGTAGAATCACCCAGGTTGCTCAGTGAAGTAAACACATTTGCAAGGATACCACACTGTCAGACCTATCCGTTGACCTGAATACATACACGGCTCCACATTTGGTATATTGGAGCTATATACAGGTATATTGGAGCTATATACAGGTCGCTAAGTATATACTATCTGTATGTGCAGTGTAGGGGTAGTGATAATTGTCTCATATCCACTCGGTCATATTGTTATGTAAAAACAAGTGGTACCTGAGTGGCTGAGACCTAGAGAATTACAATCACTACACCGATCAAATTGTGCCTGCAGAGTTCCACCCGGCGTGGTGTATTCATGAACACCACAGAACATTAGCTAGCCGGGTGGAGTGAAGATCTCTCTCATGCAACAGCGAGCCTCTGTATTGACCGGGCTGATCAATACGGAGGATCGCTGTTGCATGAGAGAGATCTTCACTCCACCCGGCTAGCTAATGTTCTGTGGTGTTCATGAGGCCACAGGTCACCCATTAAGAAGGGGAGGTGTAGAGGGAGAGGGGGATTGGCCCAGTATTAAAGGGGTTGCACCCCATATGGCCACCCCCTCACCTCACCAGGGAGGCAAGGGGTTAACTGGACGGTGGTCCAGGAATGTGGTTTTTACCTTGCTATGACATGAAAATGTATGTTCCCCTGTTGTACTGTATTTCCACCATGTAAGTGTCTGTACCACACATCCATCCGGGAGGACAAGGGTTAATAGTTAAATAGTGATTATAGCCCTTTGTTTAATGGTCCTGCTTTTTCAGGCACCATTTTGCAGAGTCCCATAGGCTGCCATTGAAGCTCCATTCATTTCAATGGGGAATGAGTGAAAAACTGAGATTTATTTTACAGCGGAGAATTTTGTAATAAACTAAGAAACGGTTTATGTGGTATTTGCATATCTCCGGTTCTGAAGGTCCCAGCAGGCTGAAACTTGGACCCTATAGTTTCTCACTTCGGCAGAAAGGCCTAGGTAGTTTGGACCCGCTGGAACTAACAGAACCAGTTATTTTAATATGTTTGTGTATTAACCATCATACTGTATTTTCAAAGCGGGGACAAATGCCCGCAAAGATTCCTGCCTACTAAGGAATGCAAATGGTCAGGAGAGCAACCAAATGTTTAGGAAGCAGACCCCTGATCAAAGACTCAGCCACTCTAACTGTTTACATGAGGGCGGAGGAGCATGAAGCTGGAGTGGTTTGTGGGTGTTATAACTCACACTTACAAACAAAGAGTATCCTGCCAGGTACCCCATCTGGTAGACTGCCTGGCGTCCTTGATTTGGGTGTGGGGCTACAGAAATGAGACCCTCAGGGTCCCAGGACGCATGTGCCAACTAGCTGGGGGCAGGGGTTAAACTGTGTTCCCACGTTAGCAATTGGATGCAGTTAATTGTTCACCAATAGTCTGCACTCAATAGTAAGAATAGGGTTGCAAAGATATATAACCTGTTGGCAACCCTACAGTCTGTCTTCTGATTACATCTTGATTGATACCTGATTGCTGGAGAATTGCTATCTGATACTTCTTCATCCCAAACCCCTAAGTAAGTGTTACCTTCTTGTCTGTTAATTATACTATCTTGCTGTGTTCACCTATCTAAGGAATAAATATACTTTATTATATCTAAGCCTCGTTCAGTTCAACCCAGTTATTTGGTGTAAATTATATCTTGTCATAAGTTATCGTGACAATGAGGACATAATCTTTCAGCAGGGGGAGGATGTAATCCCCTGTGTCTGCTATCAGCACAGGACATGGCACCTTTAAGAATCACACTCCACTGGACCATGTGACTGTGCTTAGCCAGTGGAAGGACAGTTGGTGACAGTTGGAAAGGGAGCTGAGGGAGTGAGGGTGTGCAGGCCCATCCTGCACAGAGAGTCCATGCAGGGCCCCTAAGAGAGAGGGAACTGCAGAGAGAGAGAGAGTTGCCCCACTGGACCAGTGCATGCAGCAGGGCCCAGCAGAGACCAGGACCTGACAGTGCAGAGGGAAGCAGGCAGACAGATGCTACTACAGAGAGATATTAGGGAGCCCAGCTGCGTAGGAATTACACCAGGTTGGAATGGGTGAGCAACCCACAAAGGATATAAACTGCAGTTATATTGCCATCACAGTTTGATCTTTGTGAAGGACCAGGCCTGCAACACACACACAGTTTATGAGCTCCAACGATTGTGCTAGCACACCAGGATCTACAGGCGAGTAGCCCATGATTGGGAGGCCGGACAGAGATATAAATTATTATTTGTTTGTGCAGCGTTCGCACTGTTTGTATAGTTTGTTTAAGTATAAATGTCTATGGAGTTATTCTGAGATTAAGAGTCACCCTACTGATTCATATGAGATATGTACCACCACAAATTATAGCTAAATGTGTATATAAAGCTTGTTATAATTCATTACCACTGTGTTGTGTCTAGTCACTACAATCTCACACATGTACCACACACTATAAGAATTAAACAGTAACCCATAGGACTCAGGCTCCCACCTCAGTGATAGGCCATATAATCTGAGGCAAAATAAAGAGGGGTTACACTTACATTAATATTTTTTATCATCAGTGCAGTAAAATTGGAGTAGGAAAACAATAACAATATCATTTTACATCATTAACTTATACTGGTTCAGTAAGCCCAAAGAAACGTACAATCTAAAATACTGACACGTTGCTATTCCTACTATTTTTGTTTTCAGTTTTGGCGTTCCTAACAGCAATTTAAATGCATGTCACTGATTCTAGAATACTTTTCTTTTAACTTATCATTCTTTGGAAACAATACATTTAGACACTGCCGTTCGTTTTATTATATATAAACGTTTTATTATTATATAATACCCTATATATATGTATTATTTATCATATTAACTATGTCCAGGACATACTTGAAAATGAGAGGTAACACTCAATGTACAGTATTACTTCCTGGTAAAACATTTTATAAATAAGTAAATAAAATAATATTCCTGAACTATTGCAGACCTACATAGTATTTTATATTGCAGAGCTACAAACTATTTTTATATTGCAAAACTGGATTCAGGCTCAACATTTAGTATACTTGCTTAATTGGCCTTTCATAAAGGGTACCACAAATGCAGTTTAAAACAATTTCACACTGAAATAATAGTAAAGGTTATAGCTAAGATAAGATGTGCTGATAGTCATAGGTCTTATAATGAATTTGGTTCTGAACTGGTTATGGTTTTGTGTAACATTTACATTTCTTTATTTGTTTTGGCTTACGGTCTGCCATCTACTATTTAGATATGCAATATTGCAAAGTACGCCCTAGGATATTCAGGATATTGTAACATATAATATGGTATTTGGTTTGTTTATTGACTTTATTATTTTCCTTCTGCTAGGTGTTTCTTTTTCATCACCTCATCTCAATGCTGCTGAGATAACATTGCACAACACTTTCTGTGATTTACTGCTTTTTGTCATCATTGTTGTTAGGTAGCCATGACAAATGACACAACCTAGAACCTGTGTATACCTGTATGTGTGTAACGCCATGGGGTGCAGTATCTTCAGAGTTCGAATGCCAAGATTTAATGTTTAATATATACTGTTGTATATTTGATATTTATGGTATTTCTCTAAGATACATTTACACTATCCCACCCTGATAAAGATCTCAGAAGCAGACAAATTATTGTAATGACATTTTTAATGTTCCTTCAGCACTGGCCCTTGTACTACATCTAAACATACAAACCCACCCCCCAAATACAAACCAACACCCCCCCCCGCAAATACTTATAACCCCCAATACATATAAAAATACATCCCTCAATACATATAAAAATACACCCACCACCCAATACAAATTAAAAATACACACCCCCAATACATAATAAAAATACACCCCAATATATACTAAAAATACACCCCAATACAGAATAAAAATACACCCACCACCCCAAAAACATAATAAAAATACACCCACCGACTAATACACAATAAAAATACACCCCTAAATACATAATAAACATACAACCCCCAATACATATAAAAATACACCCACCCCCAATACATATAAAAATACACCCACCCACCACCCAATACTTATAAAAATACAACCCCCCAAATCATATAAAAATACAGTAGGGCCCCGCTTTACGGAGCTCCGCTTTACAGCGTTCCGCTTTATAGCATTCCGCTCATACAGCGTTTCCCAATGTATACCCATATTCATTAGGTTCAGCGTTTGTTCCGTTTTTCTGCGATTTTCGGCATGACGCGCACAGCAGCAAAGGGTCCGGCTGTCACTAAACAACAGTTTTACTGCATGCGCAGCTCCTAGTCAGATGCCATTTGTCAGCAAAACAGTCAGTTTACAGCTCTGCATCTCTGTTTTCAAAGGTACAATACAGTACAGTAGGGCCCCGCTTTACGGCGATTTCCGTTTTACGGCGGTGGCCTGGAATGGAACCCGCCGTATGAGCGGGCCCTGCTGTACACACCCAATATATATAAAAATACACCCACCCCCCAATACATATAAACATACACCCCCCCAATACATATAAAAATACACCCCCCTTCCCTAAATACATATAAAAAATAGACCCACCCAAATACATATAAAAATACAGACTTACCTTGAAGAGGATTCCTGGTCTCTGGCCAGGCCCTGTGGCTGCGGAGGGCCCAGCTGCCGGTCCTATTGTTGCCACTGGGCCCCGGCTCTCCCCAGCTGCAGGACTCTCCCTCATTCTGTCCCACACTGAGCTTCTGACCTCAGCAGGCGCGGGCCTCCCTCTCATGCAGGCGTGCTCCGGAAGCTGGACCAAGCTTATTTCCGGCTCACCAACATCAGAGAGGCCCATCATGTGCCAGCCTCGGAATCTCAGCGTGGAACATAGTGAGGGAGAGGCCTGCAGCTGGAGAAAGCCGGGGACCGGCGGCAACTGCTATGTCCGCACACTTGTTTCGGCTGTCCCCCACTATTGGCGGCCCTGCAGATAGATAAAAAATGGATAGTATCCACCTCATATATTATCCCATATGTAAAATAAAAAATACAAAAATAAAAAATCTAATCTAAAACACTGTGGGGCCTATTCTAGTATCTTCGATAACTAACTCATCAAGCTTTTTGAGCAGTTCCCATATGATTTGGCAAGGTAGCTATTCAGAAAGCTCAGATTACGTGCCAAGAAGTGCATCTCCCTGAGCGGTAGCGCTCCTGCTCAAACACACCAAGCGGGAGCTAAAAAGCAGCTCCAACTCGCATTTTTGAGAAAATCACCCTATTCTAGTAGCTCTGATGAAAACATGGAGGCTCTCACCAAGTGACAGGCAAATATATCAAAAAGTGGCGCTCCAAAATTATAAACACAGATGTGAAAAAATGTGATACTTATACAAACATGAATAAATGCTGCTTAACCCAGTGTGGGGTCGTTCTCTCGATCCCGTGGACAGTGAAGAGGTGAAGGTCATCAGGAAGCGCAATGTCATGTAAAAAACAGAAGAAAATTCCCTGATGGTGCAGTATTGTGATTGATATGTGATAAATATCAAGGTGCAGTGTGCTGGATACTCACAAGTGTAGAGTGAGCAATGTTCCCATAAAGGTTTCTTTATGTGTGTCAGCCCGTTGGACCGTCAGACAGGTAAGTGGAATGATAAGTGCTGGAGACCTTAAGTGAATAATAAAACGGACATAGTGCAGACTGTACAAAATATCTTTAAAAGTAAGTATATGTGCAATACACTCACATGGTTTTAAAAGGTAACAAGCGTTTAGATCATACAGGTTGGATCTCAGCAATGAATGAGCTGTTCTCTGTCCCCCCTCTGCCTCGGCAGGCGTGCGTGTCAACGGTGCGTCTCACCCTAACCGGAAACCGGAAGTGACGTCATCTGCTCTGGGGGACGCCGATCCTGTGGGAGTTTTTCTCATCAGCCTCACTCTACGCGTTTCTCCGTATTGCGGTTTCTTCAGGAGTGTATGGCTGACATGCTCTAGGAGGATTTTATACGCTATGCTCAGATCCCATTGCTTGGGCAATTAAGTATGGTGATCATAATCAGTAATTAGGGCAGGGATTACAGGTGTAAACAGGCAATATTTGTACAACTCATTATGAGTGTAAACAGACATAAAATAATAAGACTCATATCATACATATATGAGTCTTCCAAATTTTTTTTAATAAAATGAATTTAAAATTAACGATATACACACATTAGTTAAAATAGTTAAAATAATTAACCGCTACAACAAAATTAACCCTTAAATAAACTGAGCTAGTCATGTATTGACAGACATAGTGATGTGGTTTATCTAGTGGAGAAAAAGAGAGGCATGTTAGAATCATTCACAGAAAAGGTTTTATATCGAACTCAAGATTTAAACCTTGGGGGGAAATGGTTTTTAGCTCGAATATCCAGAATGATTCCCTCTTGATTAAATTTAAGTCTCTATTGCCCCCCCTCCAATGGGGCAATACTTGCTCTATGGCTTTGAATGAGAAGCTGGCAGGATTAGAGCTATGTGTCAATAGAAAATGGTTCGAAACACTATGGGTTGTGAGTTTACGTTTTATATTACCCAAGTGTTTTAGCATGCGCGTTCTAAGCGGGCGTGTGGTCTTCCCAATGTATTGTAAGCCACACTCACATTCCGCAAGGTAAATGACATGACTGGATCTACAGTTCAAATGCTGTTTAATCTTATAGGATTTCTGTGTTACATTAGATTTGAAGCTGTATACTTCTTTGGAGCTATGCTGGCAGGCAGTGCACATTTTACATTCATAAAATCCTTTGGGGGGATCTAGCCAAGTGTGCTTTTTGGCTGTTGTATTTCTCAGTGCACTCGGGGACAGGAAGATTTTAATATTAGGTGCTCTCCTATAAACCATTTTTACTCTGTCCGCCAAATGTTCCCCCAAAATTGGGTCATTCCTGAGTATCGGCCAGTGGTTATTAAGGATTCTATTAATCTTACTGGCATCCTTATTGAATAGTGTAATAAAAGGCACTTGTATAGTGTCCATCTCTACAGTAAATTTTGGGGCAGGTGTGAGCATGGATTCTCTTGGGGTACTCTTAGTTCTAGCCAATGCTCTATCTATTACATCCCTCTTGTAGTTTCTCTCTCTAAACCTTTTAGTTAAAACTGTGGATTGCTCCTCAAAAACATGGTTATCTGTGCAATTCCGCTTTAATCTGCGGTACTGCCCATATGGGATGTTTCCAATCCACTTATTGAGGTGGCAGCTTGATTGTAAAATGTAGTTATTTGCGTCCACCTCTTTAAAATGGTTTTTGGTCTTAATGAGGCCATTTTCCAGATAAATGCAAAGGTCCAGAAAATTGACAGAGGTGCTACTGACTATAGATGTGAATCTCAGATTGTACTCATTGTCATCCAAATATAAGAGGAACACATCTAGATCTTTCACAGTACCCTTCCATACAAAGATAATATCATCTATGTACCTCCGCCATGTGACCAAATTTGCATCCAGCCCAGGCCAAGACCATATATATTGGTCCTCCCACATGGCCATCAATAGATTAGCATAGCTGGGCGCAAATTTGGTCCCCATGGCGGTTCCACAGAGTTGCAGATAAAAAACCTCGTTGAACCAGAAGAAGTTCTTACTTAGGACAAACTTAATGCATTCCACCAAAAAGTCTACTTGTATTGTGGGTAAAATCCCTTCCTTTTCCAAAAAATGTCTGGTATTATGATATTTCTCTAAGATACATTTACACTATCCCACCCTGATAAAGATCTCAGAAGCAGACAAATTATTGTAATGACATTTTTTAATGTTCCTTCAGCACTGGCCCTTGTACTACATCTAAACATACAAACCCACCCCCCACATACAAACCAACACCTCCGCCCTGCAAATACATATAACCCCCAATACTTATAAAAATACATCCCTTAATACATATAAAAATACACCCACCACCCAATACAAATTAAAAATACACACCCCCAATACATAATAAAAATACACCCCAATATATACTAAAAATACACCCCAATACAGAATAAAAATACACCCACCACCCCAAAAACATAATAAAAATACACCCACCGACTAATACACAATAAAAATACACCCCTAAATACATAATAAACATACAACCCCCAATACATATAAAAATACACCCACCCCCAATACATATAAAAATACACCCACCCACCACCCAATACTTATAAAAATACAACCCCCCAAATCATATAAAAATACAGTAGGGCCCTGCTTTACGGAGCTCCGCTTTACAGCGTTCCGCTTTATAGCATTCCGCTCATACAGCGTTTCCCAATGTATACCCATATTCATTAGGTTCAGCGTTTGTTCCGTTTTTCTGCGATTTTCGGCAGCAAAGGGTCCGGCTGTCACAAAACAACAGTTTTACTGCATGCGCAGCTCCTAGTCAGATGCCATTTGTCAGCAAAACAGTCAGTTTACAGCTCTGCATCTCTGTTTTCAAAGGTACAATACAGTACAGTAGGGCCCCGCTTTACGGCGATTTCCGTTTTACGGCGGTGGCCTGGAATGGAACCAGCCGTATGAGCGGGCCCTGCTGTACACACCCAATATATATAAAAATACACCCACCCCCCAATACATATAAACATACACCCCCCCAATACATATAAAAATACACCCCCCTTCCCTAAATACATATAAAAAATAGACCCACCCAAATACATATAAAAATACAGACTTACCTTGGGGAGGATTCCTGGTCTCTGGCCAGGCCCTGTGGCTGCGGAGGGCCCAGCTGCCGGTCCTATTGTTGCCACTGGGCCCCGGCTCTCCCCAGCTGCAGGACTCTCCCTCATTGTGTCCCACACTGAGCTTCTGACCTCAGCAGGCGCGGGCCTCCCTCTCATGCAGGCGTGCTCCGGAAGCTGGACCAAGCTTACTTCCGGCTCACCAACATCAGAGAGGCCCATCATGCGCCAGCCTCGGAATCTCGGCGTGGAACATAGTGAGGGAGAGGCCTGCAGCTGGAGAAAGCCGGGGACCGGCGGCAACTGCTATGTCCGCACACTTGTTTCGGCTGTCCCCCACTATTGGCGGCCCTGCAGATAGATAAAAAATGGATAGTATCCACCTCATATATTATCCCATATGTAAAATAAAAAATACAAAAATAAAAAATCTAATCTAAAACACTGTGGGGCCTATTCTAGTATCTTCGATAACTAACTCATCAAGCTTTTTGAGCAGTTCCCATATGATTTGGCAAGGTAGCTATTCAGAAAGCTCAGATTACGTGCCAAGAAGTGCATCTCCCTGAGCGGTAGCGCTCCTGCTCAAACACACCAAGCGGGAGCTAAAAAGCAGCTCCAACTCGCATTTTTGAGAAAAAAACCCTATTCTAGTAGCTCTGATGAAAACATGGAGGCTCTCACCAAGTGAGCTACTCGCGTATTTCATCTCGCCACCCTTGGGGATTTGCGGTAGAATTTAGAAAAACAATGTATTTTGCCTGCATCGCCTTGAAGCCGGGAGTCTCCGGAGCTGATACACATTAATACCTGCTCCGGAGACCCCTTGCTTCAATCTAATGCAATACAAATACATTTACAGGTAGCTTAATTACCTTAGTGGCTAACCGCTAGGCAACCAGTGCCCGTTTTATTGTGGGTAGCGGATGGGTGAAGGTGGCATTTGACCCATTGTATCCTCTCCCATCCTCATACTTCCGGATCCCAAACTGCCATTCACCTTGGAGGTAGATGCATCGGATGTCGGGGCTGGAGCCATCTTATCACAAAGAAGATCACCTCAGGCCAGGCTTCACCCTTGTGCTTTTTTTTCTAAAATGAGCAGAATTATGATGCAGGGAACCTGGAATGTCTGGCCATCAAGCTTGCTCTCGAAGAATGGAGACATCTGTTGGAAGGTACGGAGAACCCAATTACCATCTTAACCGATCACAAAAAACTGCTCTACATAGACGGCGCACATTACATAGGTGCTCGACAAGCCCGCTGGTCGTTTTTTTTTTCCAGCTTCAATTATATCATTTTCTTTTTACCGGGTTCCAAAAATGTCAAAACTGAGGCTCTTTCACGACAGTTCATAGTGGACAATAAATTCGAACATCATCTAGAGATAATTCTTCCTTCTAAGTACATTCTCTCTGCCAACACGTTTGACGTACTGGAAAACATTCTACGAGACCAATCTCCGATCCCTGAGGAACTCTAAGTCCCACGGGGCCACCTTTTCATCTCACCACGATTCCAGAGGAAAGTTCTAGAATGGGGTCATTCCTCCAAATCATCTGGATATCTTGGTACCAGAAGAACCACGATCTTGTGGATCTAATTTTCTGGTGGGCCGGCATTCAAAGGGACATTAAATAATTTGTCAATGCGTGATCAACATGTGCTTGAAGCAAGACTCCCCAGAGCAAACCATCTGGAATCTTACTGCCTCTTCCCATTCCGGATCATCCTTGGAACCATTTGTCTATGGACTTTATAGTAGAGCTTCCTGTTTCCAAGGAGTTGAACACCATTCTTGTTGTCGTTGATCGCTTTTCCAAACAAGCGCACTTCATTCCACTGAAAGGTCTGCCCAACTCATCCAAGTTAACAGATATTTTTGTCAAGAAGATTTTTTGTCTGCATGGGGTATAACAGACCATCGTCTCCAATCGAGGTTCTCAATTCGTTTCAAGGTTCTGGTCTTCTTTTTGTAAAGGATGGGCATCTCTTTACACTTCTCTTCTGGGTATCATCCCCAAACTAACGGTCAGACATAGAGAACCAATCAGTCCTTGGAACAATACCTGCGTTGTTTCGTCTCTGACACCCAGGATAACTGAATGGACCTTCTCCCATGGGCTGAATTAGCACACAATAGTCTTGCCAGTGAGTTCACCTGAGAGTCACCCTTTTCATTAACTACGGATTTCACCCATCCCGCCTTCCGATGTCCACATCTTTTTCTGAGGTACCAGCTGCAGATAACAAAATTCATCTTCTACAGTAGTCATAGAAAGGGATCCATGAAAATCTTAGGACCGCAACCGCCAGACAGAAACTCCAGGCGGACTGTCACAGGTGCAAGATCCAGGAATTTAGTCCAGGAGATAAGGTGTGGTTATCATCAAACAACATACGCCTCAAGGTACCCACGCTGAAACTGAGACCAAGGTTCCTTGGACCCTTTTCCATAATAGAGAAGGTCAACCCGGGGGTATATCGCCTATGTCTTCCTTTGTCAATGAGGATCCCCTCTGTCTTTCACGTCTCCTTACTGAAACCTGCCTTCCAGAGCTCTCGCTTTTCCGATTCTTCCTCACCTCCAGCTCCCCTTCTCGTACAAGGGCTCGAAGCTTTATGATTCCCTCTCCGGCCGCCTCTGAAATCCGCCCACGCCGCACTGGCAGTGGGGCGCAATGCACGACCAGCACGCGCAGGAGACGAGTCCTCAGCAATCAACCTCCCCGCACCTCTCCTGCACAGCGCAGCGACCAATGGTGATCACCACTTTTGATTAACCTCCACTACATCTTCTCCTAATTGGATGCTCTCTCCTATATATGCTCAGCTGTGCCACTGGCACATTGGCTGAGCATAATTCAATGTTCTGTTGTGTTCATTGCTTCCTTACCTCGCAGTCTTATCTTGTCCTCTTGTTCGCAGCTCTCTGTTATCGACCTAGCTTGTTTTTGACTCCGCTCTTCTGTTCTCCTAACCCTGGCTATATACAACAATCCACACCCCTCCTACCCTGACCTCGGCACCGTACTAATGACTATTCTTCTCTCTCCAACCCGGACCTCGTCTAATAGTACCTACAACAATTTGTACCTCTCCAACACAGACCCGGCTACCCTGACCAACCTAAAGTATACTCCAGACACACCCACGCGGCTGTGGGTGGTGTTTATATCCATCCCCACCTCAGCCCCACGGTCACGCATTGTTTGTGGTGAACACATTGTGACAATTTCTTCATTTAGGTTGTGGGTGAGGAGGGTGTCAGGCAAAAGGGACTATGACTCTTGAATTATCTTGTATGATTCTACTACAGCATATGAAAAAAATCAAACCTCCCTTTGCTGAAAGTGGAAACAGTAGTGGTACAGGGACTATGAATTGTAGAGCAGCGGTGCACAAACTGGGGGGCGGGCACTCCCAGGGGCGCGAGCGGTTGCAGAGGCCCTGCACTCTTCCCCCAGGCATTTAATTAAATGCTGGGGGATCACATGAGGACCCTGCAACACTCCACTTACCGGGATTCAGCCGGCTGTGTGAAGTGTCGCCATGCAACATGACGTCACATGCATCAAATGACACCGCGGGTCACGTGACATGACATCACAGAACCCCGCAGCGCAATTTGACACGGATACAAGGTGGGGGGCGACGCGATAGCCGGGGAAGGGAAGACAGGGGGGCGCAGCTTCAAAAGTTTGCGCTCCCCTGTTGTAGATTATAGTGTCTGTAATTCAAATTGTTGACATACAGTAGAAGAGGGTTCTTACATTAATATACTACAGATTTCTACAAATAGGATATTTTCAGTGTTAAAAAACATTAGTTTGAGTGGTGGTTCTCAGCTTTTGCTGAAAATATCTATTAGCTCAGTGAATTCTAGATAAAGCACCATGTGGGATTGTTCTCAAATCAGCATTGTTTCTCAGGAAGAAGATATTGCTTAATCTCTGAGGCGGGTGCATAATAAACTTCTTCTCTAAGTCATGTTCATAAAAGGATTACATTCTATGAAAGACCATTTTATTTCACCATTGTATGCTGCATACTGTTTTGTTTTTTAACTTTACAGATGAGCATGGTAAGTAGCACTCAACAGGTTTCCATAAAATAACAAAATAATAATTCTGTCTGAATTTTGCTACTGTATATACTGAGGTTTGCTGAATATCTTCTTGGGCTAATATTCTTCTTATGTGTATTCTCAGAAAGAAAATTGGAAAACGTACAGTATTATACCTCATATTGACATTTGAAAGCAGCATGTAGGTTATCTAAGATTATTTGGAGCTACTAGTACAAGAGTGGCCTACGCCAGTCATCAAAGGTCACCAACTGGTCAGGTTTTAAGGATATCCCTGCTTCAGCACTGGTGGCTCAATCAGTGTCTGAGTCATTGACTGACCTGTTGAATTCATTGACTGAGCCACTGATTGAACCACCTGTGCTGAAGCAGGGATATCCTTACTGTATGTAATGCAGATCCCCCCCACCCTGGGAGATTTTGCTGCTACATGGAGTGTGGCTCACAGTAGATCTGAGTCTCCTGCATTGTTGTATGGGATGTCAGAACAGGCTTCTGGGGTAATAACTGATTCGTACTCATGGTGACAGCGCCTCCATCTCTTGCAGACCGCAGGGATATGGGGGAAAATACCTGCAGGAGAACTTCTTTACCCTTCCCCTGATAGATTGCAGTCTCGAGTAGGAAGGTATAGTAAAACAGGAACACACTTTATTGCACACTGCAGATCTTACAGCATTCACAGCAGCAGGCAGTTCTTAGGGCCTTCACCCTCAAGATGTACCCTGGACCTTCACTCCAAGCCAAGGGCACTTGAAGCAGTCCTAGCTCTTCCCTTACTCCCTGGTAAAGTAAGAGGAACAGTCTCTCACTCCACTCCCTTGAGGGAGGGAGTTCAAACTAGCAGAGCCCTGCACAGTTATTCGGGTAGACCAGCCTCTCTCTAGGGTAGAGACTCTTAAGACTGCAGACTCTTAAGTACAATAAAAGCAGGGACCAGGTCTGAGTCCCTGATTGGACACAGGGGCCTAGTTGCACCGCCTCCCCTGTGACTCACTGAAGCTGCTGGGGTTGGGGAAAATCAAGGATTAGTCCTGGCAGGCCTTTTTTTACCAGGGCTTACTGCCAGGAGAAGGGCAGACTGATAGCCAGAAACCAGCCTTGGCTACACTTAAAATATGACCTGTTGGTGGCCCTTGAGGACTGGAGTTGGTCACTCCTGTACTAGTTGTACCGTTATTATTTCTTAAATGTTTTTTTTCCTGCTTTAGTCTGAAAACGTATGAAGATGCTAAAAAGATTTTGAGTTCCTTTATTGAGTCTCAAATAGGAAAGCTCTGCTTTGACAATATGGCACACATTGCACATGCTGTACATTTGTGTAGCACCTATTCACCCACCCTAAGTGAGAAGGCCTGAGATCTCCATGGTGGTATAGGGAGACATCAGGACAGGCTATCAAAGATGGTTCGTTGATCAGCGCAGTGCCTCCAGCCCAGGAGGATCCTGGTGCAGCCAGGGTAAACCTCATAGGCAACTCTTCTTGGTATTCACACTCCAGACATCACACCAGAGAGAGTATAACTGAGGTTTATTAGGTACATCATAGATATTACAGGTTCCGTTCCCTGAAGGCAGTACCTTGGGATTAAGGCTCTGAGCACCCCTCCTCAGCATACCATACCTCCTAACAGGGCAAGGCCCTCAGCTCACTCCTGTCCAGGAGATACTCACTTCTGTGTCATCATAGCAGTGAGGGCAGCACAAAACTAACTCCCAGAACCCTTACTCTAACCTCTAGAGGGTAACCCCCTCTTTCCCAGTGGAGTGGCTTGTAAGCCGGCCTTCTATTAGTCATAGGCCCCCCTTGTAATACCAGGCTACGAGAATGGAAACAAAAGAAAACAGCGCACAACGCCAAATAGTGAAGCAAATTCAACAATATATTATAGAATTAAAAAGGGGGTAATATATCTGCGTACATGAAAAAAGTTGGTAAAAGGCATGTAGTGTGTATCACACTGTTTACCACTCGGCGGCTGTTAGCTGTAGATTCAGGTGCTTGCTTCCCTCTGCTGCTGCAGCTCAGTTGATTCTGGGGCAGGGCGTCAGTCTTTTCACTCCCAAGGGGATTTCCCTTCATGCAGCCAGGTTCAGCAGCTGGTACTGGGGCTCGGTGAAATCGCTCCTGCTTCCTGGCCGATATGAAGCTGCTCCTGTACCTCGGCAGGTGCATCCTCTGCACAGAGGTTAAAACGCAGCTTGCTGGGGTGCCCTCAGCGTGCCACGATGCAGCAGTGGTGGATTCAATAGGGAAGTTTGAACAGTCTTACAAAGTCTCTCACAAGTGTCCAAAACAGCACACAGGATGAAATAAAAACAGGACAGGCCAATACATAGACAAAGGCCAATGTAAGCAGATATAAGGCAATAGAATGTTACATCCAACTAGTTTCGTAGAATTAACTACTTCTTCAGGGAATAATTAGGCCATTACCCAGAGGTCTTAAATACCTCACATAGATACCTTATTGGTCAACCAATTTGGGATAGACCAATCATCTATAATAGGTAATGGTCTGCGTGATAGGGAAGATGTGTAGTTTACTTTTAAAACAACAACTTTATTAACAAAAAAACAAAACAAAACAATACCTATTTAATATAAACTTACATATAGACAAAACCTAGCATAAATAATTAAAAACATGCTGGAATAAAAGAAACACAATATTAGTCGACTTAAAATAGACACCATCATTACTTGCATAAAAAGAAGTAACTAGAAAAAAGCGTAGGATAAAGAAAGGAAAATAGAGATACAGAGATAAATGATACATCCCCTAGGTACAGAGGGGTTGGTGAGCTAAAGATTCAATAAAGTGCCCAAATATCCACATCCTCATTTAACCCCTTAGGGGACATAGTATCTAACTTATGTATCCAATATGTCTCTTTAGAAGACAATGTTTTAACTCTGTCCCCTCCTCTTCTATTTACAGGAATCAACTGAATCCCCTTAAAAGTGAGACTTGACGGATCTTTATTATGGTTTATCAGGAAGTGTCTAGATACACTATGTTTTTCAAAACCATTTTTAATATTTCTGACATGTTCCTGAATCCGAACTTTAAGGCTGCGTTTGGTTCTGCCTACATATTGATACCCACATGCACATTCCAATAGGTATACAATATGTGTAGAGGTACATAGAATAAAGTCATCAATATTAAAAACTTCCTTCGTTACTTGTGAATAAAAAGTGTGTTTGTCAGGATGTTGGTATTTACAAATCGTGCAATTACCACAGATATAGTTGCCTTTTGGTTTAGGCCCTAGCCAGTTCTTTTTCGATGTAGTATTGCTCTTACTTATAAAAACATCACTAGGAGCTAACAAATTTTTTATATTTTTTGCTCTCCTGTAAATAAACCGTGGTTTGACGTCAAGATGTGATCCCAAAATGGGATCATTGCACAATACACCCCAGTATTTGTTAAAAACCTTTTCAATGTCTCTATGAACCGAATTAAAGTCTGTAATGAAAGCCACATTAAGAGTGTCCTTTTTTGTGTTTTGACCTTCTTTATTTTTAATCGTGGATCTATTTTGAACTAACATATCCTTACGATCCATATTACGTACCCTTATGATCTCTCTTTCTAGAAGTTCCTTAGGATATCCCCTCTCTCTAAATCTCCAAAATAATTTGTTAGCCTGTTGGTTGAAAACCTCTAAACTACTACAGTTACGTCTGAGTCTCACAAATTGCCCCCCTGGTATGTTGTTTATCCATGTCTTTTTGTGATTACTATTCGCCATCAGCACATTGCTGGTATCCACCTCCTTAAAGAAGGTCTCAGTCTCCACGGTGCCATCCATTTTGGAAGTTAATCTTAAATCCAAAAAATCTATCTGGGTGGCATCCACCTTGTGTGTGAACTCAAGGTTGTAGTCATTCCTATTAAGGTTGGCTACAAATGCACTGGCTGAATCGTAATCACCATCCCACACACACAGGATGTCGTCTATGTAGCGTCTCCACACAACGACATTCCTGTGGTATGGTTGATCGGGCATGATAAACTGAGACTCCCACCTTCCCACATACAGGTTTGCGAAGCTGGGGGCAAACCTAGTACCCATTGCAGTTCCGCAAACCTGTAGGTAGAAAGTGGAGAGAAACAGAAAATAATTATGTTTCAATATGAAACTGATAGACTCTAGAATAAATTCCCTATTTAATGGATGCAGATCAGAGTCTGATTCCAGAAAGGAATTAACAGCATCCAACCCTTTCTGGTGAGGTATATTAGTATACAGGGATTTTATGTCACATGTAATCCATACATATGAACTTTTCCATTCAAAATCTTTAAATAAGTTTAGAACTGTTGTTGAGTCCTTCAGATAAGAGGTTAATTTTCCAACATACGGTTGGAGAAAAAAATCCACATATTGACTAAGGTTGGCTGACATTGATTGTATACCTGACACAATTGGGCGTCCAGGTGGGTCAACCAGAGCCTTATGAATTTTCGGCAGGTGGTAGAATATGGGTATCCTAGGAAATTCAGAAAATAAAAAAGCAAAGTCTGTTGTGTTGATGACGGACAGGGCTACTGCGTTGTCTAATAGTGCTTTAAGCACCCTTAGATATTCAGCTGTAGGGTCCTTAGGTAATTTTACATAGGACGTTGTATCGTTGAGAAGCCTTAGAGCTTCTTTTTCGTAGTCACACCTATTTTGGACTACTACGCCCCCACCTTTATCTGCCTGTCTTATAATGAGGCTTTCGTCATCACGCAAAGTTTTAAGGGCTAAGGACTCACTTGCACTGAGGTTGTGTTTAATATCACCTGACTTAAAATTACTAGATAAAATGTTAAAATCATTGATGACCATATTAAAAAATGTATCAATATGATGACCCTTGGAATGTGCGGGATAAAACTTGGATTGGGTTTTAAAATCAGTATGTTTGATTTTAACTTCCGTATCTATATTAATCACAGAAACCATTGCAGCCTTGTCAGAAACAAGATCCCTATCGTGTTTCAGAAAATGTCTCTTTAGGGTAATATTGCGAGTGAACTTATGTAGATCTTTGAACAGCTGGAAGGAGCTGGGTCCACAAGTTTTGGAGAAACTCAAACCCCTTCCAAGTACGTTCAATTGATCCTTGTTCAAAGCTGTTGAGGAGAGATTAAAGACCCCTTGGTTTACTACGGTGTTCTTTCCCAAGAGTACTCTCTTCTTTTGTGCTCTGGTCCCTCCTCGTGTTCCTCGTCTGATGTAACCCTTTTCTTTCTTTTCTCTTGAGGGGTATTCTGTATATCTTTTACTGTGTTCACCTTCCTTTCTAGTCTGGTTCTTACCAAATCTAAAAAAGAAGGTGAATCTGTAGTGGGTTCCGGTCTAGCAGGGCGTTTAGGTGAATATCTAGGGGAGATCCTGGGTGAGTATTTAGTTGTTCTTGGATGAGGGTCTTTATGCTCATATTCAAAATTCCTATGTTGGCCCTGTGGCCTTGAGCTATATCTAAAGCCCTCAATGTAATTTTTCCCTTTATAGTTGGGATTACGATACCCATTACCATGATTAGAGCGTGAGCGATCTCTGTCTGATCGGTCATTTTTCCTGGTTCTGCTCTCTCTCCTTTGTTCATAGGTGTGGTAATTTTGTTGTCTGCTCTTTGAGTGTGCAGATCCCCCTCTTCCTTTTTTATGGGGGATATATTCATCACCTACTACTCTTCCTCTATCCTTTTTAGCCCAGTCCCTTTGTCTCCCTTGCTGATAATCTAGTTTGTCTCTTAAAAATTTATTGTGTTTCGTTTTTAAAAGTTCATCTTCCTCATACTCTAATTTGACTTTTAAATCATGCTCAATCTCTGAGCAATCAGTATCTATCACTATCGGTTCTAGTGCCTTAATCGCTTTCAAAATCTCCTTTTCTAGATCTTTGATCTCACGATTCCTTTCGTAAATTATTAGCCTGATGAGGTCATTAGAACACTCATCCTGTATTCTATTCCACTCCTGCATGAACTTGGGGTTATCCTCACCGAAGGTTGGGCTTTTTGAGAACCTAAGTCCTCTTGGTATTCTACCCACATCCAGATAACTCTGTAGGGTCTTAGTCTCAAGCCAATGTTTACCTTCTGTAAGCAATAACCGTTCTAATGTTTTAAAATGATCCTTAACTGTGAGCTCTGATGGTTCCTTATGCTGACCATGTAGCACTTCCTCAGTAAAGAGGAGTTTAAAACGTTCCTCCCTTTTCTCCCTACAGTTAATCAAGCTCCAAACCATATTGTAAAACTACTAATGTACGCAGACCAAATAAATATATAAATTAGAGTAACAGTGATTAGTGATAATTAGATGTGCAGCAGCAGTGAAGAGCAGAGACAGTAAACACAAAAAACAAAACTGTGCGCTACTACCTAACTACCTATAAAGTTTAAATGTATATATATGTAGCCATGTGTAAGATTGGTGTACATATCTCTTTCTCATGCTGGCAGTAAACCTGGTAAGTATGCAGGAATGCCAGTAGTTATCATGGAGGTTTGCCCTCACACCCTGGTGAGGTGTCATATGTACCCAAAGGAAGTGACAACATGCATTGTGCCCCCACTTAGTGGTACAGAGCAGGTTTGTTCTCTGGGGGGTGATATAAGACACAGCACTGCCTAAAGTTAGGAGTTCAGTTCCTGTTGTTGTGCTGCCTGTTAACTGAGAGGCACGTGAAGGTTGCAACAGTGTTGCAGTGTCTCCTGCTAGCTGTGAGCAGAGTAAGCAGACGCAGCAGTATTAGAGGAGCTGGCAGAGTTAGAGGAGCTGACAGACAGAGCAGCTCAAGAGAGAGACAAAGCAGCTCAGGAGAGGAGATTACAGCAGCCAGAGAAGCTGGGCAATCTCTCTCTGAGAGTAAAGGTGGAAAGCAGCTCTATTAGGGACAAGGGACCTTCCTAAGAGAGTGCTGCAAAGAGATGAGTGGCTGAGCTGTTATCTGTGAGGGGCAGCTTGCCCATACCACCATGCAAATAAAGATGCCCTTGTTAAAGATACCTCCACTGGGTGAGTGTGAAGTTACTCAGCAGTGGATGGCACCACCAAGAAGGAGTTCCTCACCAGGACCATCTCCCTGCGGAAGCACAGATCCTGATGAGGTGGAGGCGCTGCACATGAAGTAAGTTGGACTCGCACCCACTACCTCAGCTACCTGTCCTGATGACATCCCCTAATAACACCAAGCGGGAGACTCAAGAGTCCTGTTACTTGCAGGTGCACCACCACACACGCCTTGTAATGGGAGACTGGTTAGACTACACGGGCCAATATGAGATTGGGTGGGTCAGGCCAGAGGGAACACCCGTTACAATTGGAGGCGCTGCTGAGAGGCCTGTTAACAGGACAGGCTTTTGCTAGGCACACAATAGGAAACAGGGAAAGTGTCTGCTGCCACTTTGTGCTGCGTGGGACGGGGCCAGGGGTAGTCAGGGAGATGCTGGAGATGCATGCCGCAAAGACGCCTTTGGATCCGTTAGGGGTTAGTGAGTCTGGAGCCGGGGGCTATTGCTGTTCTAGTCGCCTTGAGGTAGCGCTAGCGGGGGACGCCTGAAGGGGTAAACTGGTAACTGAGAGCAGGAATTCTGGAAGGGTCCGCACTAGGCTAGCCAAAAGTAGGTCGACGCCCAAAGTACTGCATGGAAGAGCCAGAGTACTCTAGTCTCCATTCCAGATCACTTACCAAGGAGCACAGACTGGAGGAAAGCGTTACAGTAGACACAGAAAGAGTGAGCCTAGCCTGAGGTAGTGCAAACACGAGTCAGATCTACATTAGGTACACAAGGTGGTGCACAAGGCATTTTATTGCATCGGTGTGGCAGCTGCCCCGCAGAGAGGAGCTCCATGTGCGATAACAGAAATTATAACAGAGAAAAGAATGGCGACCGCAAGAATGGAGGCTCTCTCAAGCAGTGAGTCACACCAAAGATGGCGGCTCCCGCCAAGTCGGGAGAGCACCAGGACTGTGCAAGAAATTGTTGCAGAGTATTGTCCGGGTTGGGTGTGGGTGCGAAAACCAGAGCCCCGCCCCTGCACTGTGTGTAGTTCAGCACAGAGTCAGAACCACTCCTTGGTAGAAAGTGTCCCTTCTCGAGAGAGCCCCATCAGAATGGAGGATCTGCAGAGCGCAGAAGGTCCAGGATGGCAGGGGGCAGAGAGAACCGTCAGAATGGAGGATCTGCACAGAGTAGAAGGTCCAGGATGGCAGGGGGCAGAGAGAACCGTCAGAATGGAGGATCTGCAGAGCGCAGAAGGTCCAGGAAGGCGGGTAAACGAGGAACATGCATATGACCTGTGCGTGGAAGAAGAACAAGCTACAGAAGAGACTTCTGTGAGCCTGTTGGAGACTGGCGTGACAGCCGTGGCTGCGCCGGGTTTGTCCTGTCTATGCTCTCGGGAAAGTAACCTCGAGACTAGTGAGGATGACAGTGTTGCTAGTTGGGAGGAACGAAATGGACTTTGTTATCATTCAATATACAAACAGCCAAACGCTACCTCAAATGTGATGCAGAAAGATAATACAAACCAAAATGGCGGTTCCCGCGTTCCCGGGACACCGCGTGGGCCAGCTGCAGAAAGTCTTGCAACTTTGCAGCTTGCTAATCGTTGGCCAGGATTGGTGCCAACGAGAAAACTCCACCCCGTTGGGGAGTTTGGCGCGAAAGCTGGAGCCGCGCCCTCATGGACTATGACTGACTCCGCCCCTGTGCTGGGTCAGCCTACAAGTCTATGAGACCCTCCTCTAGAGTCCACCAGGGGGAGTGAGCACAGTGAACTGCCAGTAGCAACTTCTGTTCCCCCTAAGAAAGAAACAGAATGCAGCGAACCACATCCGCAGTTGTATGGTGTGTGGCCAGCAGAGGGACTGTATGTGACATTTCTTTTGTGCCCGTGCTTACAGAAAGACCTTAAACTCTCTGGTGGTATGAACTTTGATCCCTATCAGCGACCACGAGGGGTTCAGGTAGTGAAAGTCGAAGGAAAAAGGTACGTCCGGTGCCTATGCCCCAAGTGTGCTTTTCCTGATGGCGAATTGAGCTGGGGACCCAAGTGTGCCTGCTGCGAGGCACAGTTCCTAAAACCAGTGCTGCTGTGTGCTACGGAACCCGTAGCGGAAGATGCGGCTAACCAGCCTACCTCAACTACAGAGGGCCCGTGCGCCCTAACCGCGGCTCCAGATCCGGTTCCAATACCGGAACCCCAGATGATGGAACCATTCCTGACGGAATCAACGAAGGGTAAGGTGACTGCCCAGGGAGAAGGGGGATCGCTACCACTGGTATCGCCGGAGCAGGACCGCTTCAGGCCGATGGCCACCAGCGAATGCGAAGCGCCCCGACGCTGTTCCCCTGCGGAGATGTCCCTACCCCCATCCTGTACTACTGAAGACAGTAGTCAACCAGCTGTGGTGATGCGCCAGCCGGCGGACCACACAAGTGAAGCTGAAGATAAAGAGACATTTATCCCATCGGCTGTGGACCATGATGTAGGCCCGTGTGCTCTACAACAGCCAGTCCGGCCTACCACAGAGGAACACATCGCAAGCCAGCGGAGTGGTGAGGAACCTCCTAACCCCCCACAGGCGCCGGTGGTGGCAATGGCGGATGTCGTTCTGGAGGAAGAGGTTCCGGTTGGGAACCCAACGCAAGATGGCGGCGAGTCCAGCGAGATGGCCGTGTCCTCTCGGTCAAGCAGCTGTAACCGGTTGCCTGGGTCCGAGAAGAGCCAGCAGGCCCTGCGGAAGCCTGGGAGTAAGGAGGCGAGTGAACCGGAGTGCCAGTCCGATGGTACCGGGCAAGGTAGCGAGAAGTTGCGGGTCGTAGCCCCGCGTATGCCGGAGGTGTTTCCCTATGCCCAACCCCAGGCCATAGTTAAAACCCCTGCACCTGTCACGTTTTCCTACGGGTCCCAGTCTAGCCAAGGGTTGTCTGGGGAGTCCCGAGCCACTTTTGAAGAATGGACTGGGGAAAATCTGGACTGGGGTGACTGTTTTACCTCCGATGAGGGATCGGGGAGGAAGATGTCTATGCAACGAATGTTATACTGCACTAATGATGACAATCGTACTGTTATGGTGGGATGTGATTCTAAGAGCCTTGGGTCAAACTTTGGGTCCCCAGGAACATTGGGAGTTTCATCTGGGGATTTGGGTAATGTTGCTCATATGGTGCCTATTGCCCGGAGAGCCCCCTATGTGCCTTCACTGTCAGGAAGAGTTATTAGGGATCGCCAAAAGTTGGTACGTAATTTTCATCGTCCCTGGGAGAACGAACTTATGTTTGAAATGGGTTCCCTTGATTCAGAAAATTGGGATCCTGGCGGGTTAGATGAGACGTGGTGTAGTCAAGAGGGGGTAGTCTACATCTCCCAGAGATTCCTTAGGGAGGTGTATGGGCATGATCCTCTCAGTCCACTAGCATCCAAGCCAGAGTTATGGGCTGATGGTGGGTGTCCAGTATGTCCCCTAGAGTGTTACAGCATTGATGCTCTAAGCCCAGTGGACCATGCTGTGCGCAAGCCACCTTGAGAGGGTAGAGTAGTCCCAGTAATGGATACTCCAGCATGGGGTAATCCTAGTTGTTATACATCTAAAGTTAGGATGTATCTGTTATTGTATGATGAAAAGATATGTACTGTAATGTGTTGTTATGTTTTGCAGTGCTACCTGAAGGAAGGTTCCGCAAATTTAGATCCCAGCCGGGACGTTGGGGTTCCACCAGGGGGAGAATGTAGCCATGTGTAAGATTGGTGTACATATCTCTTTCTCATGCTGGCAGTAAACCTGGTAAGTATGCAGGAATGCCAGTAGTTATCATGGAGGTTTGCCCTCACACCCTGGTGAGGTGTCATATGTACCCAAAGGAAGTGACAACATGCATTGTGCCCCCACTTAGTGGTACAGAGCAGGTTTGTTCTCTGGGGGGTGATATAAGACACAGCACTGCCTAAAGTTAGGAGTTCAGTTCCTGTTGTTGTGCTGCCTGTTAACTGAGAGGCACGTGAAGGTTGCAACAGTGTTGCAGTGTCTCCTGCTAGCTGTGAGCAGAGTAAGCAGACGCAGCAGTATTAGAGGAGCTGGCAGAGTTAGAGGAGCTGACAGACAGAGCAGCTCAAGAGAGAGACAAAGCAGCTCAGGAGAGGAGATTACAGCAGCCAGAGAAGCTGGGCAATCTCTCTCTGAGAGTAAAGGTGGAAAGCAGCTCTATTAGGGACAAGGGACCTTCCTAAGAGAGTGCTGCAAAGAGATGAGTGGCTGAGCTGTTATCTGTGAGGGGCAGCTTGCCCATACCACCATGCAAATAAAGATGCCCTTGTTAAAGATACCTCCACTGGGTGAGTGTGAAGTTACTCAGCAGTGGATGGCACCACCAAGAAGGAGTTCCTCACCAGGACCATCTCCCTGCGGAAGCACAGATCCTGATGAGGTGGAGGCGCTGCACATGAAGTAAGTTGGACTCGCACCCACTACCTCAGCTACCTGTCCTGATGACATCCCCTAATAACACCAAGCGGGAGACTCAAGAGTCCTGTTACTTGCAGGTGCACCACCACACACGCCTTGTAATGGGAGACTGGTTAGACTACACGGGCCAATATGAGATTGGGTGGGTCAGGCCAGAGGGAACACCCGTTACATATATATACAGTGCAGTGACTATACCATCAATTTAGTGATAAAAAATTTATAAAAAATTAAACCACAACTCCCACAGTGAGATAATTATACATTAAATAATAAGTGCCACATAACCGTGTTGGGGATAATGGCGTCTGCAGCTGTAAACGCATGGGTGGCTCAGCACCCCACACACACTAAGAGAATGGAAACAAAAGAAAACAGCGCACAACGCCAAATAGTGAAGCAAATTCAACAATATATTATAGAATTAAAAAGGGGGTAATTTTTAATTCTATAATATATTGTTGAATTTGCTTCACTATTTGGCGTTGTGCGCTGTTTTCTTTTGTTTCCATTCTCTTAGTGTGTGTGGGGTGCTGAGCCACCCCTGCGTTTACAGCTGCAGACGCCATTATCCCCAACACGGTTATGTGGCACTTATTATTTAATGTATAATTATCTCACTGTGGGAGTTGTGGTTTAATTTTTTATACATTTTTTATCACTAAATTGATGGTATAGTCACTGCACTGTATATATATATACATTTAAACTTTATAGGTAGTTAGGTAGTAGCGCACAGTTCTGTTTTTTGTGAATACCAGGCTACGCCTGATGACATTTGCTGATTTTTAGCAAGCTTTGCAAATATACAAATTTACATTCACCAAACATTTAAAGTCAATGTGCATGTCACATGGTCCATTTACTGCCATTTCTGCTAAATTTGTAGCAAAAATCTAGTGACATTGGTGAACTTATGATACTTCTCACACACTTTCTTGAAATTGTTATAAAAATGTGATATTTGTGAAACAAAAGTAAAAGATGTTGCTAAGTTTTTTTTTTTAAGACATTGGCATGCCTCTACTAAAATCTTTCACCATATAAATAAATGAAAATAATCCAATTAAATATCATAAGTTTACTATGGAAAAAAAAATGTGCAATTACTGTACTTCATTGATGTTAGAAATATAATCATGCTAATATTTTAAGGGAAAAATAAATACAAATATATGAATTCTTCATATTTTCAAATGTTCCCTCAACTTTAAAACTAAAATAAAAATTCCCAGCCTTAAAAGCCCAATCAAATAGTAAACGCACAAAACGGTTGCATTGGATATGGTTTTATCAATCCAGGTGAATTTGCAAATACCTGAGCAGCTATTGCAGTTGTAATATGATGATGAATTCTGATCAGTGCCAAGTAGTAAAAAAAAAACCCACAGATAACAATAATTGTATCCAATTCCAGTGAAAGCAGAAAAACATCATTGTAGAGAGATGAAATCCTAATGAACATATCCAGGCTTTTAACCGATTCTTTGTGGCAGGAGCTGGAATGTCAGAAAAGGTTAATATGAGAATGAGGAAAATAACTAACCTGCACACATGATCAATGGCAGCATTAGCAGAAGTTTTGTTTCCCACATGTTGAATCTGGCAGATCTGAAAGAGATGTTGTCTGGATGTTGTACACCATTAACTAAAGAGATGTGCTTCTTAGGCTGCGCGTATAGTCCCCGTGACCGGCAACGCGACGGGACTGGTGACGTCACCCGTCGCTGATAGCGAAAGTTATATTTCGCTTTGCGGCGGCGGCGCAGGCGTACTGGCATTTGATTTGTTCAGGGGCTGTCACATTGAAAAATCAAATGTTGCCAGCTTCCAAAGTTGGCGACGCTCCGTCGCTCTGTTGCTCCATTGCTCCGTCGCTGTCGAGCTTATTATAAGCGCACGTGACGGCGGCAATGTATTTGTTTTTGGGCAACGTCGCTTCGCCGTCGCCCGTCGCGGGCACTATACACACGGCCTTAGCTGCTGCATTATGGTACTATGACTCCAATGAAATAGCTCCAATTGGATTGGTGGATGTACTACGTGTCTGTCAAATAGGATGTCACAGGGCTTATATAAGTATGCTTAAAAATGGCGGCAGCATGTCCCAGCAGCAACGTGGAGACAGTGAAAAACAAGAAAAACAAAAGCGCAAACGCACATAGTGAAGTAAATAAAATCAAATGATTATTTGTTTATAGGGTAATAAATCTGCGTACATCAGATTAGTAATAAGACAGCATTTCATATACATAGACATGTGTTACCAGGCATCACAGGGTAAGTACTGCATCGAGGGACATCCACCTCACTGCCAGGAACTTTTCCTCCACTTACTGAACGGACCGTCTGGGCACTTCAGGACGCAGCTTCTGCTTGGGGCTGTGTTGGTACAGTTTGAGTCTTACTTGTCAGTAAGCTCTCCCGATCACCTCTCCGTCCAGCTGGTTACCAGTATAAACGCTGGTAGGAATCAGAGAGGTTCCAGCCTCCAGTTAGCTTTGGAGATGTTAGTCCATGTGTCCCATAGAGTTTCACAACGGCCGCAAAGTGCGGATGGCCGTAAGTGAAGATTTTACGGCACTTAAAGGTAAACACCACACGATCGAAATATGCCACAGAAATACAAGTTTTGGGTATAAAATCACCAATTGGACTTATTAAAAGCAAATAATCTACTTCATCAGGGAGACAGTGAGATGGCTCTGGAGGGAGTAGTGTCTGCGGCAACTTGCATGGCGGCTGAGTGCCGGCGGTGATTTAATTGCGGCCAAACTTCAGATTCTGCTCCAGAGCCACTGGTTCCATCCAGATTGAGGCGTGGCAGGCCTCACACCAGGGGACCTAGTGAGCCTGGCAGTTCTGCCACAAAATAGAGGAGGAGATGATTTTCTGTATGTAACTGGTGGACCCCCTTGTCTGACCCCCCCAATCTCACATTGGCCCGTGTGGTCTAACCGGTCCCCATTACGTGTATGGTGGTGCACCTGCAAGTAACAGGACTCCTGAGTCTCCCACTTGATGGTATTAGGGGATGTCACCAGGACAGGTAGCTGAGGTAGTGGGTGCGAGTCCAACTTACATCATGTGCAGCGCCTCCACCTCATCAGGATCTATGCTTCTGCAGGGAGATGGTCCTGGTGAGGAACTCCTTCGTGGTGGTCTCAGCCTCTGTCGAGTAATCTTACACTCACACAGTGGGGGTATCTTTAACAAGGGCATCTTTATTGATGATCTGATTGTTGTAGACTGGCCCATGCAGCTCTCGGCTTTAGCCACACATTCCTCCGTGCTGTCCCTTTGCCAGGTACTGCCCTCCTAATCGGAGTGGGATCCCCTCTCCCCATAGGGAGATCACCCCTGCGCCAGGTCCCTGGACACAGTGTGGCCTTGACAGGCTTGATCGGTTCACTCTGGCCCTTAGTTATGGCACTAGGGTCACAAAGCTGTCCCACAATCCCTTTTACAGGAGCCAACTCTTTAGCAACAACAACTTTAACTGACAGTGTTGTGCCTTATATACCTCAGGGGGCAGACACATCTCTGATGTCACTATCCAGGGACTCAGAGAATGCAGCCACTCCCATCCATACATAGGGCACATCACCAGGGTGTGAGGGAAAACCTCCATAACTACTGCTGGCAAGCCTGTACTTACCAGGGCTTACTGCCAACAGGGAAGATGTCTGCAGTCCATTATTATGCATGGCTACATGTAAATAAATATTGTTCTTGTTATTTGACCTGCAAATTTTTCTCTCCCCAGTAAGTGTGTGGGAATAAATGTTTTGTTCACTACTTCTGTCTCTTGGTAATTATTGTTATAATATGTAAACACATTATTCTACACTCATATTAGGTCAGGCAAACATATTCTACATTCACTTTAATCACTCAAAAACCATAGTATAGTTTATTACATTAACTTTATCACACATTATCAGAGGCATCTCCTGATGTGTTTCAGACATTTATATTATCTGTAATATATATATTTGTATGGCACATGTACCTTTTTGTAATGAAAGGGTTAAGTCTTATACTCAGTACAATCATTTGGGTAGCACTTTAGACCTGCCCTTTTCCTTGTAGGCTATTCCCAGAAATCACGCTATGATAGTCATGGTCTGGATGTGACTAACGGCAGGTTTGGGTGTGACCTAGTTATCATAGCGTTATTTCCATGTGCTAACATGAACGGAGGTTTGTGGATATGCAATGTTAGGTTAGCGGCTCATTAGCATATGATTTGCATATGAATAAGCCACATCTGGTAAAAGTTAACGATCCGATATTTCTCTGTTAACGTGAGGGCATTGTAACGCTAATCACCTTTGTGGATATGTGTTATGACTATCGATACATTAGATGGGGGTAACAGCACGATAAAAGATTTAATGGAGCTTTGAGGACCTTCCCCTAAGAGTGTTTTCTCCCCCTTTATCTCAAGGAACCTTGCACCTTTCTGCCCTTCGTGCCTCAGCATCAAATCTGTGTTAAATGTATTATATATTCAATTATTTAAATGTTTGGTGAATCTATTTACTCCCTATATTTAATGCAGTTATAAGCAGAGATTTAAAAATGTAGTGTGCCAACTCTACAATTGGGCATTGATATTTAGACATCCTGTTCTTTGTTGTTGGTTGATGTAAGCATTTCATTTATTCTAAAATGCTGCAATTGATAAGTGGACGATGTGCTGAATCATAATCATATGAATATACTATTTGTAGTCTTTATCCTCAGGTTACAGATATCATTTTAGTACTATGGATACACACATACAGTAAGCTGCAGTACCAGTGATGCAGCCTTTAGGGGCTGCTGCTACTAAGCGAATATCCAAATCATCTATTACATGCAAATCCCTATAACAACTAACATTGTTTGTAACCTAGAAGCAACTTTAACCACTGCTGGGAAAAAAGAAATGATTCTTATGCTTGCAATAGGAAAGAAGAGGAGGAGCTATTTCATTGGAGTCATAGTACCATAAAGCAGCAGCTAAGAAGCACATCTCTTTAGTTAATGGTATACAACAGCCAGAGAACATCTCTTTCAGATCTGCCAGATTCAACATGTGGGCAACAAAACTTCTGCTAATGCTACCATTGATCATGTGTGCAGGTTAGTTATTTTCCTCATTTTCATATTAACCTTTTCTGACATTCCAGCTCCTGCCACAAAGAATCGGTTAAAAGCCTGGATATGTTCATTAGGATTTCATCTCTCTACAATGATGTTTTGCTGCTTTCACTGGAATTGGATACAATTATTGTTTTCTGTGGGGTTTTTTTTGTTACTACTTTGCACTGATCAGAATTCATCATCATATTACAACTGCAATAACTGCTCAGGTATTTGCAAATTCACCTGGATTGATAAAACCACATCCAATGCAACCGTTTGGTGCGTTTACTGTTTGATTGGGCTTTTAAGGCTGGGAATTTTTATTTTCGTTTTTAGGTTGAGGGAACATTTGAAAATATGAAGAATTCCTATATTTGTATTTATTATGCTGATGTTTTTCCCTTAAAATATTGGTATGCTTATATTTCTAGCATCAATGAAGTAATTGCACATTTTCTATATTTTTTTTTCATAGTAAACTTTTATGATATTTAATTGGATCCTTTCATTTATTTATATGCTGCTAGATTTTAGTAGAAATGTGTCAATGTCTAAAAAAAACCAAAAAAAAAACTTAGCAACATTTTTTACTTTTATTTCTCAAATATCTAATTTTTATAACAATTTCAAGAACGTGTGTGAGAAGTGTATCAGAAGTTCACCAATGTCACAAGATTTTTGCTACAAATTTAGCAGAAATGGCAGTAAATGGACCAAGTGACCTTGCACATTGACTTTAAATGTTTGGTGAATGTATTTTTGCAAAGCTTGCTAAAAATCAGCAAATTTCACCTGGTTCGTAAACTGTAATCACACTTTTGCATATATCTAGATTGTAAAAATTCAGAATTACTGTTACTATAAATAATTTTTAAAAAATCAGAAAAATACATATTGACATATCTCAAACTTTGTCGTCCCTAGTTAGCATAGATGTAAGGAACTCGTTGTGTGTACCTAGCAAGCCTCTGTAAGCCAGAAAGATGTATGTAGATATTTTTGATGCATACAATAGGGGTTATGTACTAAAGTTGCCCAGGTTGCAAAACCTGTGCAAAAGAATTGTACCAGATGTATTAAAGAAAAGACTCTCACTTATTTAAACAAAATGCCTTAACTTTGATTCATTGGTGCAGTTTTTTGCACTGGTTGTGCTCCTGTTTTCCAGACAGTAAATCTGCCTTCTACTGTAACTCTACTGCTATTTGCTAAATCCTCAAATTGCTCATTGATGGAAAGGGCAAAATAATTGGATACACTGATGCTAAGAGATGCGTGATTTCCCCCCCTAAAGCCTTATCTTGTGTTTTATGGACATTTAGTTATATTGTGTTACTACAGTTTGTTTAGTGCAACTACCACTGTTCTATCAAGTGTCAATGTAACCGCAAGATTGGCATTTTTGAGCTTGCTACTAATCACATTGTTTCAGAAGTGACAGGCATGGGTTATTTGTTTAAAATAGATATCCTAAATGATGATATTTGTATATTTATGTACATATCTGTTTCAAATGTGTGCAGTGTAGGGAGATGCAAATAGAAAGGGGAGATGCAAAACCTGTCGTTTTATTTCATTTGTAGAGTTTGCATTTTACAGTAGAATCTGAGGTTTTGTATTTTCATTTAACTACAAATTTGTATTACGGAAATGGAAGTACTTGCAGACTACACTCCCTATCATACATTTCTACCAGTGAATGTAATGCTGCAATAAAAGGAAGGTGCCATCTCAGCAAGCATTGCTCTCCTCTGGCTTAATTCAGCCACCCTATACATATGTAGCAAGACTTGGTGTCTCGGGAGCTGCACCCGAAAATGCAAAACCCCACAGTTTCTGGGTCGAGGTCCCACAGCGTTCATCCTCCGGTGCCGGGACATGGATTTCACCCGGTGCCAGAAACAATAAGCTTTGCTACATCTGTACTATTACTTCCATTTCTTCAAATTGAAGGCTGATTGTACCAGATACAATTATTATGAAATATTACAAACAAATGTTTATTTTGTTTCACACATTTACAATACAGGAATGAACAATATATATGTAATTCTTCACATTCTTGTTGTACTATACATTGCATAGGGTTAGCCAAAAAAAATAATTATTTGAGTAACACCCTAATTGAATGTGTTTGTAATCTAGATCTTGAGGTGAATTAGTAGGAATTTTATTTTGGATCACATAGACCTAATCATTATTTTTTTTATTATCAGTGCTGAAGGTAGATAGTTACAGTTAATGTACAATACTATTTAGCTTCAAATAATTGCACAATATAGATCATTCTGTTTGCATAAATCATATTGAATATTAACATCTTTGCTAAATTTACTTTTCGTTCATTACATAATTATACTTTGTAGACATGTGAAGAATTGAATGCAATTCGTTAGAGTTATTTGGCAGAAAGAGCAACATTTCATTCTCATTAAAATTATTTTTCTAACATAAGTATTCAGAAATTAGAACAAGAGACAGAACACATTAAGTAGTATAATTAGTACCAATCATGTGAACTCCAATTACTGCAGATGGCTTCCTTTTGATGATTTAAATAGTATTGCACGTAAACATATTAAAATAATACAAATTTGATAAATGGAATATAACACACAATGAAATAGCATTGTTTTAAAGTATAATATTACATTATTACATAGATATTATTAATATTACATTTAGTAACTTGGGTCTGTTCTTTGCAATGCATTTTGTTTAGTGGCAGTATGCAAAAAAAAAAAAACCCCATGTGGCAGCTTTTTATGCAGTGTCTGATTTGTATTGCTCTGAGATATGATGCAGCAACATCCAGCAGCAAAAGTGTTAAGTATCCCGTTCTTTCATCCGGTCTTTCTTCCGAGCTCCATGTAATCAGTACATAATGCCCAGCAGGCAGTGTGTAAGCTGACAGTTTGATCGTGGTGTGTTTCTAATTGGTGAGACTAAGTTAGGCATGATGCCAATGGCTAGGCTTTGGACTGTCTTGTGTTGTTATCTGTTGAACATTTGAACTGCAGTATTGCTATTTATATATTTTTTGAAGCAACAGAAATATAGCTCGGAGCATCGAAAACAGAAAAATTCCCATAAAATTAGATCACATTGCAATGAAATTAAAGAATGATAAAGTAAAGTGACGTATGGAAAGGCATAATGTCAAGAGATATCTGTTTAGAAATCATCACATATGTATTTGATATTGGAAAATTTTAATAGCGTAAAGTATATAAATATATATATAAAAAAATATATATATTTATATATATATTTTTTTTTTTAATCATGTCCGAATCCCATCTTATAAAAAAAATTTGGGTTTATTCAAAGATATAATCTGCAGAAACAAAATAAAACTACAAGTTGTGACATTATTGTAAAAGGTGTAATTAATTTCATACAATTTCCTAAACATTTACATGGTGTACTATATTATAAAAGTTTGTTACAGTCTGATGGATGGTTTACATCTCAAAACTTATTGAGAGAAGAAATGAAGAATAAGGGCGTACGATGGGCATTTTCAAATACATCAAGGTAACAAAGTAAAGGATGGTCACATTGTCTCACAGAAAGAGGAATCTTCGAATAGGAGTTTATGATCTGAAGCTAATGGGTGGCAGACTCGAAATCTCAGGATATTTTCTTTCCCTTGAGTGCCAGAGGTTCTGCGGTACAGCGCGCCAACATCCTCTCTGGAAACTTTTGATAGCTTCTTGACGTTAACTTATAGGGAGGGTCCTTCTTAGGAGTGCTGAACGTGATCTATAGTACCGTAGAAAATAGTAGAAAAGGTATCCCAGCAGAAAGTTAAGTGTATTACTATTTAAAAAGTCTCGGTTGCTGTTATTTCTAAAATAGAAAAACAAGTCAAATTATAAAGGAGGCCTGTATATATTTACAGTAGATGCTAATAAAGTCAATATTCAAGATGGGCCTAACAGGCCAGAAAATGAGAATATAAAAATTAAACTGGATTATTATCACACAGATAACCTGGTGATTTGAATATACTGTAAACCTTATCTGCTGACAATGTATGTCATTGTTTCTTTATTTCTATTAGCCCTTTAATTCCCATGTTGGAACAAATGTAATTCTTTTTACTTGCATGTTTACCTGATGGTACAGTCATTCAAATGTGGTTATTACTGTGGTTATTACTGTAGGTTTTCTTTTAAGTTTGCGCATCAGAAAACTAATAACCTACTGCAGATTTAAATATTCATGGTATAAAGATGGAAAATAATTCAATTTCACTAAACTTAATATCACAACAACTACCATCCAACACACTACTAGATACCATGGGTGTAGAATCCCTGTAGAGTAACATCCCCCACAACGATGGCACTGAGGCATGCTTACCATTCCTTGCAAAATCTCCCCTGGATCAGAAATACAGTGCTGCAGTAATTTCCAAACTGATAGAATACATCCTCACACAGAACAACTTCAGCTTCAGCAAGGAAATGCACCTAAAATTAATGGGGACAGCAATGGGCACCAGGATGATATCTCAATATGCCAATCTTTTTATGGCCAATCATGAAAACAGAGATGCACATGCCTGCACAAATCTTACTAATATTACAGATACTGTACATTGATGATCTGTTTATAATATAGACCGAGGGTGAAGACAATCTTAAACAATTTCACGAGTCCTTCAATTCATTCCACCATCAATGAAGCTCACAATTAAATTATTCTGCAAACTTGGTGAACTTTCTGGATAGAAAGGTAAAACTGAAGAACGGCAAACTTCTTTATACAAGAAACCCACAGACAGATGTTGCTACCTCCATAACTCCAGCTTCCATGCGACACATACAAAATGAGCCATCATACACAGCCAGACTATAAGATATCACTGCATATGCACTAAACATCCCACGATCACACCTGCTGCTCCAATACAAAAAAAGAAAGAAACAACTACAAACATACCACTATTGGCCACATACAACCCGGCGCTAGAGGGAATGCAAAAAATAATCAAAGATCTGCAATGCATGCTGACAGAGGATGACTCATTAAAAGACATTCCACAAACCTCCTATCCTTGCATTCCAACAACCACCAAACCTCAGACAGAAGCTAATCCACAGAAATCTTCATAACAAACTCTTGGGCGCTCAAAATGGCACAAGACCATCATTTGCTGAAAATTTTGAAAACATATACAGTATGCTACGATCACAGCCACTCACATAGAATATTCAATGTTAAAGGATCATACTGCTGTACATACTGCACCGACACACTTTATTCGAGCAAATACCCAGTTTGTACCTGGCAGATACCTGGAATGCGCCGCTCCTCACCTCTGACAAGCCCCGTTGCGTTTGCCTTCCCAGCCTGGGTTCATGCCTGGCTGACGGGCGGCTGATCTGTTAAATGATAATGATTAGGATTTAATAGGCTGCAATGCTTCGCGTGTCTACCAGATGGCATAAATTCATGAATTGTAATGCAGTATATATATATATATATATACTGTGCAGTATTGCAGCCAGCGGGAATAAAATGCTTCAATCCCTGCCTGGAAAATACCTCAATGCACTCGGGCAGAAAACAGTCACAAACCTCAATACACCCGGGTATACCCGAATTCGTGGGACTAGCCGAGCTCGAATAAAGTGTGTCGCCAGTGTACAGGAATGTGGTATACTGTATATGATTCAATGTAGAAATGGTGCCCAAGGATGCTACATTGGTGAAACTAGCCCAAAGAATCAAACCAGACCGAACCTACACGGACACAATAAAACATCATGAAGAATGTTTTATGCACTCCAGTGGGACACCACTTCTCACAGCCAGATCACTCCATAAATGAATTAAAAATCAAATTCCTCAAAGGAAGGGTTAAAAGCACTCAACTACAGAAAACATTTGAACTCAAAATGATAAAGCTGCTGGACAGTAAAAATAGAGGGCTTAATGCTGATATGGGGTTTCTTATACACAATCAGAGTTTTTTGTAATGGTGCTCCCTGCCTCTCTGTTCATTTTAAAATTCATCCCATTCTACCCCCCTGCACCCCCACCCTCCTTCACACTTCTCATGGATGTATGGTTACATGATTGTGTCATTTGTTTGATCGAGTTATCTTTATCTATTATTAGGACTTAGATTAAGATCTAATAACATTTTAGGTTTGAAATATATAAAAATCTGAAGCGTTTCATAAACCTTTTCTCGCCACTTTGTATATATGAATGTTTAGGATCATTGTCTGGCTGCCTAACCCACTTTTACTTCAGCTTCAGATCACGGACATATGGTCTGATCTTCTCCTCTAGTATCCTCTGATACAATGCAGAATTCAGAGAAAGAGTGGCTCAGTGAGTAAAGACACTGACTGGCACTGAGGGGCCTATGCAGAGAGCAGCGGTAAAGTGAATAGCGGCATTTTTTGGAGAGAAATGCCTTTAGAAAGGCAGGTACTGGCAAGTTTTAAAAAAAGCGCCAATTTTTTATTTTATTTGTGATTCTCGCCGCGCGACCGGCGAGAACCTAATTTTCCCCTGTTGTAAAAATGTCCCTATTCACAAAGGCGCGATCGCCATCTAGTGGCCGTTTGCGCCAATAACATGGAGAGAAATTATACAATTTTCTCCGCCAACTAAAGTTGGCAAGAAGCAGGAGGTTGCCGGCTATAGGGAAAAAAAAAAAAAAAATTGCGCGTTTTTTTTTCTTCCCTTTCAGCAGCGCGCATCTCCTTATTTAAAATTCTCCACATGCAGTAATGGTATAAATAGCTGATTTCGCCCATTTCTGCATATGGAGAATAAAACTCTCAATTAAACCAACCTTTTACTCCCCTCTCCAATTTTAAAAAGCGCTGCTCTCTGCATGAGGCCCTGAGTTTGAAGCAGGGGAACATGGTTAAATTCCCGGTGTTGGCTCCTTGTGATCTTGGGCTAGTCACTTTATCTCCCTGTGCCTCAGGCACCAAAACATAGATTGTAAGCTCCAAAGGGCAGGGACCTGGGCCTGCAAAATGTCTCTGTAAAGCATTATGTAAAACTAGCAGCGCTATACAAGAACATATTATTATTAATAATTCATGCATGCTGTCCAGGTCCTTAGGCAGGTAAGCAGCCCCAAAACCATCACCCAAAACTGCATAAGAAAATATCAGATGAGACAAAGCAGTCACTGTAGAAACAACAAGAAAGTAAGCAATTCAAGACACAAAACAAAAATGAAATATACAGAGCTGTGCAAGGCAATCCACAAGTGTATAACTGACAGTCTAAGAAATTGTTTACCACGATATGGTAAAGAAGATAAAAGAAGATGAAGCAGCTGCTTATGATTAAGAAGAAACAAATTATCTCACTCCAACAAGAGTGGATCAACAATAGAGGATTGTGCGTTGATCGTAAAGAGAATTCAGGACTTCTACAAGTAATGGTACAAGAACACAGATAACACAGGGCATAATCCATCAGAGAAAGTGTGAGAAAAAACAATTAATTAGGTACCATGCAGTCTTCCAGGAGAAGTGGCAAGGCCACTAATAAAAATGTGAATGCAACCTGGGAAGATGGAATTACAAGCTTGGAAACTGAAAAAAATCATTGTTTAACTCTTTAAAGGCTACTTGAAGAATAGGATAGTTAACCATAGTTATCCTCATCCAAAAAAGACCTCAAGAACTACATAAAATGATTTACAAGATTATTACAAAGATACTCACTAATAGGCTGCAACAGACCCTGCAATTTGCCAAGCATAGAGAACAAGCAAGATTTTGCCGTGGATCACATCTAAACACAACACAATGGATCACATCTAAATTGCAAAAGAAGGGATTTCTTGAAGTAATAAATATAATCTACCACTCAGTTTAGGGTGAATGGATTATGGAAAAGCATTTTATTATGTGTACACCTCAGCAATTTTAAATGCATTAAGAAGACAAAGTGTTGAAGATGCATACATTGATATTATAAGGAACCAAGAATTACAAGAATGCCACAATCAACAATTAGATTACATGAAGATAAAAGCAAGATTAGGATCAGCAAGGGAGTCTGACAGCAAAACACCGTACAGTATAACAAAAGCTTTTCATTGCAGCACTTGAAGAATTATTCAAGACATTAAATTGAGAAGAAAAAGGAATACAAATGAACAGTAAATACTTGTTACCTAAAATTTGAAGATGACTTTGTGTTTTTTGACACAAGTCCAGAAGACATCCAGAAAGAACTCAGCAAAGCAAGTAAGACGGTGGGCCTCCATATGAATTTTAGCAAGACTAAAGTGGTGTTTAATAAACATGTGAACTCTACATACAGTGGCGGCCGCCTTTAACCTAATGCGGCTGCCACCGCGGGAATTTTAAAACTGCGGTGGCGTGCGGCTTCTTTTCAGCCGGTTTCCCGCGCCTCGGGCGCTTTCAATGATAAGCGCCATTAGCGCTTATCTGTTGAAGCGGCCGCCGCGCAGGAAACTCCGTTCAAATCGGAAAAAAGCCCCGCATTTAACCCGGCAAGCTTTAGAATAAAGCTGGCCGGGACAGTATATCAAAATAAATGCAATAGAACTAGAAGAAGATAAGAAAGATGTCCACCTACCTTGGGACACAAGTCATGTATGGGATTGGAGCACAAATAGAAGAAACAAGACAATCGTTCAAGGGAACCTTCCATAGTGCCTCAAAGGAAAGTTTTCAACCACTGTATTCCGCTTGTGCTCACATATGGATATGAAACTTGGACACCAAACGTGAAGATCATTTAGAAGCTGCAGACAACTCAAAGAAGTATGAGGAGATGTATGCTAAGTTAGGCTGCTGCCACGCTGCTGCGACGGGCGCTCATGCTTGAGAGGTGACGTCACCAACTCTCTAAGCATGAACGTAACGCTGTCCTGCTGAATTTTGTGAGCGGGGGAGGGTGGGGGCATGCCGCATAGGGGAGGGGTGTGTCGTTGGCTGGATCGGGCTATGTCTGTGTGTGTGGCTGTGTGTGTGGGACAGGCTGTGTGCTATGTGAATTGACTGGTGCTGATTGGTTGCTGAAGGGTCATGTGACACTTCAGCACGCTTGAAAATCAATTTTCCCTGTCACCCCAAGTGCCTAGCTTTGCTAAGCGTACGTGCACGAGCGCGCGCGCACAGCGTCAGCGAGGCCATGATAATTTGTCAACATTAAATTGAGTTATGCCAAGCGCCAAGCACAAAGCGCGTGTTGCGGCAGCATGGCCGCAGCCTTAGGCAGTGGCGGACGCTGCACGGACGAGAGCCCTCCCCTCAATGGCGCTGGGCCCACTGCGAGTGGGGGCCGCAGCGCTGGGGCGAGAGTTGCTCCTGCTCTCAATAGAATTGAGAGCAGGACTTGCATCGAGCGATACGGCACGCCCCCTGGCGGTTCAGCCAATGAGGGCGAACTTGCCGGGTGATGTCATGGCCGCGTCCCCGTCACTCCCCTGCCACGCCCCCCCGGTCTCTCTTCCTGCAGTGAGCTGCAGACCAGGGAATCGGCTGCACGCGCCGCCAATCTCGCGGGCGCGCGTTGCAGCGGAGATACCGGGGCCTTAGCCTTATACCTGAAGAGACAGGAAAAATAATGAATGGGTTTGAAAGAAAACAAAAGTCAGGCATCACAAGGGGGAGCAAAATTAAAATGGCAGTGGGCCGGACGTATTCCTGGGATATCAAAAGACAAAGATGGCAACCAGAAGTAAACTGGGAGGATGAAATCAAACAATTGGTTGGAGAAACATGAAAGAGAGAGGCTTTAACAAGCAGTGCCTGGAAGATTATTGGGGACATTTTCATCCAGCAGTGGATCGACAAGGGCTGAAGATGAGATATACATATACTGTATGAGTTACAAATGAAATTGAAACAATAAGAGCAATCTGCCTATTACAGTATGAATATTAATTAGTAAGCCAAAACTACAAATAACAATGTTGCTTTGCAAACTAAACATTATTAAAATGATAGAATCATATACAGTTATGGTGAAGTTTCCAAAATACATGAACATTTTTGTGTATTTTTGCGATGGGAATTTAGAGTTATTAAGAAGCATATAATAATAATTATTACTATTAAAATGATACATATTCTTAAAAAAAGACTCATATCATTAAGATTAGAATTCCTAATGAATTTACCAACAACCAGATGGATTTTAAAAATGTATGATCCTAAGTATATCTGTGCTGCTAATTTTTTCACCATTTGTTTTTTTCGCCATTATATGAAAAAAAATTCAAACTTGGTCTTGATATATGCAAAAATAAAGAAAAAGAAGCACAAAATCCCATAGCGTGATCCAGGTTTTAATATAACAATTAGTTCAAGTGACAAACGGTCTCACGGAAATATAGATCGTGTGGTATAAAAAAAATATATAAATCAAACATATAACAAATAATATGAGAGGGGAAGAACACAGAAGTGGCCAAAAAATTGTCAAATTAACAAATAGAGACACAATGGTAGGTCAAGCAGTCGGAGCGAGATCGATGTAAAGTATGCAGGTGCCATTTCAGGATAAATATGAAATATCAGCTTTGGTACTCTGGCATTATAACCGATAATGTTGTCTCCTTCCCACCGCATGATGGTGTCAGTTAAACAACCAAGGGAAAGGGAGTTCTGACTCAGCTCTGCAGATAACCTCTATCCCAAACAGGCCATGCTTTCACAGCACACAGGTGTGCTGGCATGCTGGAGGCAAGAAGCAAACCGGAATTCCAAACGTGATGAAACAACGGTTCTCAGGCTGTGTAGTTAGGCTGCGTTTATAGTGCCGGCGAAAGCGACATCGCGTCAAAACAAATGTATTGACGTTGTTGCGTGCAACAACACGACGGCGCAACAGCTTAGTCACGATCGCCGGCACTATAAGCGTAGCCTTAGTTAGCTGACAAGCAGAGGTTTGACTCAATTTTTTTTTATTTATAGAATGATTGTGCCTTTCCTAGAGGAGCAGGGTAACTTGTGTACTGATGTCTGTGTAAAATGTCGTAAACATAGTGTTCAAAAAATTATTCTTTTTAGTTTTATAGGTAGGATTGAAATGTTCACTAAACTCCATCCTATAGCAAATAAGGCTTACAAAATTTCTAGATAACATTACAAAATGATTATATATAATATATATTATATATATATATATAAAATTAAAAATGAATAGACAATACTATTCTGTGGCTAACGAAATGCTTTTATTTGTACGAGCTTTCGAGATACACTGATCTCTTCTTCCGGCGGTGTTACAATAAATAAAGCAAAAGAGGTTTACTGTAACTTAAAAACAGTGCATCTTGGAATATTATCTGTGACTGAAACCTATCCCTCCCCCCTGTACTGTATGCAATTTATGACTTGAGGTGTTAAATGGTCCCTGAATATTAGTGATGTAAGAGTGTGTGTGTATATATGTATGTAAATATAAATATATAAAGCATCCACAGTGTATACAGCGCTTTGCAAAAGGTGTGTGGAGTGGGAGTGTATAACAATGGTGTGGGTAGGTGTAGAAATATAAGAGGGTGTTGCAATACTATAAGTGTGTGGATACTATCAGGTCCCTATTGGTATATAGGGATGGAATTACATTGTGTATTTGTATGTGCAGGAGACAGTTGTGTGTGCATTCATATAGTGCAATATGTATAGACATGGCCTTTAGCACTCATGGGAGGAGAGTTCTCTTGTGTCAGTAGTGACTTGTGAAACTTTGGCCAACGCTAAGTGTCCCGAACAGTTGCATATATTTTAATTCATGCAGCAGTCTCTCTTTCTGTGTTCTAAGATTACCTTTGAGTATGGCCACCTTCAGGTCGTTCATCTTATGGCCAGAGTCAGAGAAATGTTCGCCGACAGGACTGTCTTTTGCTCCCCGTGTGATGCTGTGGCGATCACATATATATTATATACTGTATAAATATATTATATGTAGCCCCTTTACTCCCACCCTAAGTGAGATCTGGTTTGCTACCAGATATGTTAGTTAGATACGTGCTACCAGTTAGGTATGTTGTCATAACCTTTTTTTAATCAAATTTGGACAGTATAATCTCACATTGATTTTCAAAAGCTGTTTCAGATGAACAATTTAGTCTAATGTGGGTAAATTGGCTCGCTGAAATATTTTTTAGCTTTCTGAGGTCATAGTTACTAGATGCATCAATATAATTATTGCATGCTACTGATATATGATGACCGTTTCGACCTTAGGCAGGTCGTTGTGTATGGCGCAATAAATTTGATACTTTTGCAAATCCGTGGAGCGCTGGATCTTTCCTTTTCACAGTTCAAGCTTGGATATTTGTGACAGGTATCCCTTTGAACCAGCAGCACCGGTAATACTGTTTTGTTTTTTGACTAATGGTGTGCAGCATATCACTGTTCATTTGACTGATATATGATAAACATCTATTTCTATATTGTTGATCTGATCTACCGACAGAATAATATCTAAAATAATATATGGAAGATGGATGATATTTATAATTGAAAATTAAACCTACTGAATTATTATTAAAATAATTAAACTGTTCTGTAAGGGGGCTCTCATTACCCCTTCAAATAACAATAATATCGTCAATGTAGCGGTCATAGAGGACCACATTTGCCCCATATGGGTTGTTATTTTAAACGGTGGTATGTTCCCAATAACCATAGAGATTGGCATAACTCTGGGTGAATCTGGTCCCCATGGCCATCCCATATATCTGTAAATAAAAGGATTTATCAAAAACAAAATAATTATGTGTAAGAATTACATTTTTTTTCTAGATAATAAAAATTCTTGTTGTATAGGTGCACACTTGGAGTCTGATTCTAAAAAATATGACTGCTTCCAAACCCTTTTTATGGTCTATACCAGTGCCAGATTAAGGGGCCGGGCATCTGCCAAAACAAGGGCCAGGACAGTGTGTTCCTTGCTGCGTAGTAGTGTCGGCGGCGTGCAGAACAGTCAGTACTGCACTACACACCAACACTACGATGAGGCAGGGGCGGGGCACCTCACATATGAGAGCATTCTGGCCAAGTAGGCCAGCCAGCCCACTATCATACATGAGGCGCCCCACCATGTAGTAGTGTTGGCGGTACTGCCAGTCCTGCATGCCGGCGACATTACTACGCAGTGTGGGCAGGGTGCCTCACATGATGAGTGTGCGCTGGCCTTGTAGGCTCACAAATGGTATGTCCAAGAAGCTGAGGTTAAAGCAGCTCGGAGAGGAAGCTGAGATGGAGGAGCACACCTTCAGTAACCTCTACTCACCACTGCCATTTGGGAGTCTACTGTCATGGGAGACCAGTTTATTTACACCTTTTTACCGGGATCATTCATTGAGCAAAACAGAGGTAGAGAAATAAATTGTAATTTATTCGGCATAAATTCACTTACAGCCAATGAAACACAAAATATAAACGAAAAGACACACTTAATTTGGGGCAGGGGTTGAAAACAAGACTTTCCTATGTGCAGAGAACTCTTTGGTAGAGTTTTACCCTGACCGGGACTTAGACCTGAATCTCCTGGAACTAAAATTGGCATAAAATCCCAGCCGTGATCGCTACGTTCGATTCTGAGAACTTGGGCACAAAATGCTGGACTTAGTCTCTGGCGGGCAGGCTTTTCAGGCTTCAAATCGAAGCCAGTTGCTTTGCTATTACAAACAAAGCATCTTTGAAAAGCCCGCCCACGCTCTTTCAGCTCAGACTCAAAGGGAATACACCATCTGATTGGCTCATGGTTTCTTATAGTATTCCCTGCTTCATTCATAAAATAGAAGCAAACCGGACAGCCAATCAGTGTGTGGGAACTTTCTCAAGCAGCCAATCAGAATCAAGCTGTGTAGAAAAGCCGGGTCAGTGGGAAATTTGAAATAACCAAGAGATATGTGCAAGCCTGCCATATCTCCACCATCCAACCCAATGCCACCCATGGGGCAGGCGCCCCTAGGTCCGGCAGAACAAGTGGCATCCCAGAGGACTGCCATTGATCTCCAGACCTAGTACTCCGCCTTTCACTGCTGACCAAATGCCGTTCACACCTCTGGGCATCCTCCTGTTGCTTTGAACTCCGATGTTCAGCAGACCTACCGGCGCCTATGGGTTTGCATGGGTTGCTTGTTTGGACATCGGTTCTGAATGTAAAATACACTGAAATACATTTTAATAAACACTGAGTCTCGGGGAACCCCATCAGTTATGTGGGACACTAGGTGAGGATCTGGGGGTTTGAAAACTAGGGTCTGGGAGACACTGTATGGCCCTAGTGCAACTCACTCCAGGTACACAAAAATAGTGCGAGTTAGCTGGGAGATTTATAGGGCAACCGGAAACTTTGTCCCCAAACCTCTGCAATCAAAATGACTTGCTTTTCACCCCAAAGGCCTACCTATGACTTAGACTCCCAAAGTTTGGAGTCTCTAGGGTACAGGGAATAGAAAAGGAAAAATGTTGTCTCTTTATTTCTGCCTGTCTTATTTCCCCACACACTTTCCCTGTGACTCGCAGAGCCCCTCCAACCTTATATACGGTTGGGCACCCACAAACCTTATACTGGTGGTGGGTCACCTTGGCACTAGCTGGGGTACCTCCCCATTAACCTAGGGATTCCCTCAGCTTTAGGAATACATATTTATCCCTGGGCCTCATTCTCCTTTCTGGGCTGTGCTGAAGCAGGGTACCCTAGTGGTGAGTCACGCTTGCGTTTTCAAGGAGAGGTATTGCTGGGACAATGTGCCTACATGTGTCCGAGAATCAGGCATGATTCCTGGGTACATTTGTTGGGGACCCGGTAACTCCGGACTCCAACTTCCTAGGCAGATTCTGTCAATGGTTCCTCCGCAACCCCCCCTTGAAACTCATACACTAGCACTCCCGGCTTGATGGCATGCCCGGAAAGGGAAAAACACAAAAAAATGGTTTTATTACACAAAGTACAATGTGATCATACAATGTTACTGGGTCAAAGAGCTAGCTCTCTGGGACCCTTATACATGGAGCAGGGGTAACCAGCCAGGCTTGACCATTTTTATATAGCCTGGTTACCCCCTCCCGTCACCTCTACATCATGTGAGGTACCCCGCCCTGCCGCATAGTAGTGTCGCCAAATTTTATGTCTGCCCAGGGCTCAATAAAGTTTTGGTCCGGCTCTGGTCTATACACGTATAGAGGATTGGACATCAAAAGTGGCCCAGATTAAGTCACGCTGCTAAAGTGAGAGTGTGATATTGAGAATCATTGTCAGACAGTAAGTAAATAAGGTGTCTCCTCAGAGTCTTGATAGTTTCTGAATGGTGAAAAGGGGTTCTTAGAGAGAACATCTCTATTAGATTAATGTCTCTCATTTTCTGTCCTATGTGGTTTACACTGTCTATTGTTTCCTTTAGTAGAGAAACTGATATGTTCCTTTAATTATAATGAATGATGTAATTATTTCTATTGCGGTGAGAACTATCATGATTGCTGATGTCATGATTATTTCTATTGGATTTAGGGCCTTTGCATTTTACAGACACCCAATCAGTGTCTTTTTGTTGGTATGTATCTTTTTTCCAATTTCTTGACCGATTGGTAACATAATCAGACTAATGTCTATTACATTTTGATTTCTTTCTTTAAATTAGTTCTCTTTTGAAGTTTACAACTTTCTTGTTAATAATTTGTCCTAATTCTGTAAATTGTTGTCTCATTCTTGTAGTTTTTCAATATCATCTTCAATGCTTTTAAGTTTATTGCTTCAAAATTATATTAAAAGTCTCATATGAGAGAAGGGGCATACTGTAGATGACTGCATTCCAGTTGGTCATGAATTCTTCATTATCATTGAATGTGGGCTGTTTAAGAATTCTTAATCCTCTTGGGATCCCACTTTTGTCTAGATAATGTTGAAGGGAAATCATATCCCACCACTGTGTCATTTCATTTATTCAAAAGGTTTTCCAGTTTGAAAAATTCCCACGTGATATCAAAATCATTGGTTTACAATAGTTCCAGTTAAAGTATTCTGGAATTGTGTCCTCCTGCGTAACCTCTCTGAACATCACTTTAAAGTAGCCATGCTTAAATAATCGAATGAATAAATGGGAATCTATACTATGCATTAATAGAGCCCTAAAATGTATGTGTATGTGAACACTCAAAAAATATAATTTAGTGTTATACTAGCTGTATAAATGAGAAGCTGCGATCTGACAGTCGAAATGTGCAAGAAGGACAGGAAAGAAAATGCCAAAGATCGCAGTAGCTCAGGTTCATGAGTGTGCTCACATTGCTAAAACAAATATATCATTTAAAAAATGAAACATTGTTAAATGCAAAGAATGTCAATCCCCATTTGAAAAAAAAGTCTTAAAACAGTCCATGCAATATCCTTCATGTGTGTTTTTTTTTATAAATAAATCAGTTCTGTACTATGAGAAAATACTTGTAGCATTTTTTTTAAAAACAACTCTGAATTACATTTTAAATGTATTATAACGTAACAAGCGGTTTTTGTTTCTATAGCAACCATTCACAAAGTCACATTCCTTTCCTCTTTTGAAACAGACTCTGGCACACCCATTTTGGAGCCCTGCCCTCTCTCTAGCAGTGCACCAATTGTATCTAGTGACTACCTGGTCACATGATTTCCCCACAAAACTTTGCATCTTTGGTCCTCTTCTGCTGCACTTACAACAATTTAGTGAACCCCCAAGCCGAATCTTTGCCGATCGATGACAGGAGAATAGATAGATCGATCGGCAACTTAGCTAATTACTCATCATTGTGTGGATTGTATTGTATCCCCTCAACAATCAATACTGGAAGACTTCCGGGCGGGCCCAAATTCAGACACTGACTATCGCTGTGGGGGGGAACTGGGGTGATGGCAGCAGATGAGGAAAGCTGGTGGCTGGCAGCCAACAGAAGCCTGGCAGCCAGACGTGGAAGTTGGATCTGACCTCTGTCCGGGCCTCCCGCATCCGGGACAGTTGTCCCACCTCTCCCACCTGTCTGCGGCCCTGTATGTGTACTGTATACAGTTGTGTGGGGAAAAAAAGTACACACTCTTTGAATTCTATGGTTTTATATATCAGGACATAATAACAATCATCTGTTCCTTAGCAGGTCTTAAAATTAGATAAATACAACCTGAGATGAACAACAACACGTGACATATTACACTGTGTCATGATTTATTTAACAAAAATAAAGCCAAAACGGAGACGCTATTTGTGAAAAACTAAGTACACCCTTACTGCTTCCATAGGAATTAAGTTGCTAAGTAGCAGACAGGTGCTGTTAAACAAATGCCCTTGATTAATTGATCATCAGCAAGTGTGACCACCTCTATAAAAGCCAAAGTTTTAACAGTTTGCTGGTCTGGAGCATTCAGGTGTGTGTTAACACAATGCCAAGGAGGAAAGACATCAGCAATGATCTCAGATAAGCAATTGTTGCTGCCCATCAATCTGGGAAGGGTTATAAGGCCATTTCCAAACAATTTAAAGTCCATCATTCTACAGTGAGAAAGATTATTCAAAAGTGGAAAACATTCAAGACAGTTGCCAATCTTCCCAGGAGTGGACGTCCCAGAAAATTTACCCCAAGGTGCAATGCTCAGAGAAATTGCAAAAAAAAAAAAAAAAGTTACATCTCAGACTCCACAGGCCTCAGTTAGCATGTTAAATGTTAAAGTTCATAACAGTACAATTAGAAAAAGACTGAGCAAGTATGGTTTGTTTGGAAGGGTTGCCAGGAGAAAGCCTCTATCCTCTTAAAAGAACATGGCAGCATGGCTTAGGTTTGCAAAGTTGCATCTCAACAAACCACAAGAGTTCTGGAACAATGTCCTTTGGACAGACGAGACCAAAGTGGAGATGTTTGGCCATAATAAACAGCGCCATGTTTGGCAAAAACCAAACACAGCATATCAGCACAAACACCTCATAACAACTGTCAAGCACGGTGGTGGAGGGGTGATGATTTGGGCTTATTTTGCAGCCACAGGGCCTGGGAACCTTGTAGTCATTGAGTCGACTATGAACTCCTCTGTATAGCAAAGTATTCTAGAGTCAAATGTGAGGCCATCTGTCTGACAGCTAAAGCTTGGCCGAAATTGGGTCATGCAACAGGACAATGATCCCAAGCACACCAGCACATCTATAATAGAATGGCTGAAAAAGAAAAGAATCAAGGTGTTGCAATGGACCAGTCAAAATCCAGACCTCAACCCGATTGAAATGCTGAGGCTGGACCTTAAGAGAGCTGTGCATAAACAAATGCCCACAGACTTCAATGAACTGAAACAACGTTGTAAAGAAGAGTGGGCCAAAATTCCTCCACAACGATGTGAGAGACTGAAAAAGTCATACAGAAAACAATTACTTCAAGTTATTGCTGCTAAAGGTAGTTCTACAAGCTATTGAATCATAAAGTATACTTAGTTTTTCACACATGGTGTAATATGTCATGTGTTGTTGTTCATCCGAGGTTGTAATTTTAAGAGCTGCTAAGGAACAGATGAATGTTATTATGTCCTGATATGTAAAACCATAGAATTCAAAGAGGGTGTACTTTCTTTTTCACACCACTATATATATATAGGTTCCTTACCGAGTAAATCCAGGATCCCAAGATCACAAGGCAAGAAGGAGACAGCACACTCAGGAGGTACAAAAAAAGCATGTATTCAGTAGAAAAACTGGCACATAACCCCGACGTTTCGGTCCTTGGCACAGGATATATATATCTTGGTTTCTGTTGCTACTCCTTCTGTGTCTCCTCACTTGTTAAGCTACTGCATGTATGTGATTTTGAAGTGCAGGGACAGAATGCACAATATAGTGTAGTAAATGTATTCAATATCCGGCATAAAGATGATAAAAAATGCACTTCCAAACAAGTGTCTTTACATTTTTGCTTATCTACTTCAAGAAGTTGTGTGGCAAGGTTATTATGGGAATTAGGGAGGGAACCAGTTTGAGGAATGGGTCATGAATGCCAACACTCCAAGGGAATAAAGGCATATATCAATGCAAATTGTAATACTAAATGGCTAATACTGACAACAGGGTGTAGCAGATTTAACTTTTTTTTTTTTTTTTATCACAGTAGCACTTTACAAAAGGGGAATTATAATACAGGGTATTAGAAAATAACACAAGGTTTAAGTGTACTAGATATAGATAATATAGAGGAGAAATTAGTGTACAGTACAGTATGCATCAATCAAGTTTGGAGGAGAATGAGGACAATTTATTTATTGTATTTATAAAATGTTTTACCAGGAAGTTTGCTCAAGGATGTCTTCTCTCTACCCCTTTTGTATCTACTGTAAATCCCTCTCTCACCTTAAACCCTTCTCACTGACTGCCCCACACCTCTGGAATGTCCTTCCCCTCAATACCCGACTGGCACCCTCTCTATCCACATTTAAGACCCACCTTAAAACATTGCTTAAGGAAGCATATGAGTAGCACCGTGGCTGATAATTAAAACCTCATACATAAACCTTGGCCCCCTGCAGATACACTTACCAGAACACCCTCCTACTGTCTCTGTACGATCTTCCAAACAACCAATTAGATTGTAAGCTCTTTGGAGCAGGGACTCCTTTTCCTAAATGTTACTTTTATGTCTGAAACACTTCTCCCATTTATGTATTATTTATATTATTTGTTATTTATATGATTGTTACGTATATTACTGCTGTGAAGCGCTATGCACATTAATGGCGCTATATAAATAAAGACATACATACAAGTAATACTTTGAGATTTACAGCTCGTTTTCAGGTATGTCCTAGGCACCGAGTCATGATGACAAGTGGTTATATGAAATGAACAGAGGCTATACATTCAATTTACAGACATTTCAGCACAGTTAGAGATAATAGATGATTATGGATGTATGTTAACTGTTACAGATGAGACGAAAATGTGAGACAGCAGAAGTCTTGAAATTACTTAAACTGGAGGCGGTTTGAGAGTCTCTGTATTCATCCTTCATTGATTTGCATAGGTGTGAGAGATCTTTTATGAAGACGAAAGTATAGAAATGAAACATGATTTAAACATTCTAATAGATAGCTTTGATTTCTCTATCATTTTTATCATGTAACATTTATAAATAACATTTAAACAGGGCTGACTATTTTTTTGCAGAGACTGATTAAACAATTGATATAGTAGTCAGCTAAGTTTAAAGATATGGAAAAGAGCAACCAGATGTATAGCAGAGCATCACAGCCGTTGCCTTGCCAGCGTATGCACCACATGCAAGAAATTAATTCAAGACGTATCATACACACAAGAAGAGAAAGTGCACACCCCATAGCGTAAAATCGTACAACCCTTTAATAAAAGAAGGGAGAGGGAAACAAGTGCACTCACAAGGGTCTGGGTATTAAAAGCAGTTTGTGATATAATCACCAGCCAGCAATCCTACAGATGTAGTCACAAGGTCCAATCAATCTTCTCATAGTCAATGCGGATAAAAGACAATCTCATAGTGGGTCGCCGAGAACTCAATCCAACAGAGTTCAAAGTAGAAGGAAACTTCTTCACATCAGGAGAGTTCCAATCCAGCAGCTGTTTCTCCCGTTTGCCTGTGTGTGTTTGTGAGTTTGACACACCTGGCTGCGAGATTGTGACATTTGACATAGTTCCATATGTTAGGGTTCATCCAGTTCTGCAAAGGAACCAGTTCAGAAAACATTTAGGAGTAGACGGGCCAAAAGCTTTTTATACTAGTTGCTTGGGGAGCTGAGAGTCCACGGGTCACATCAAGGCCCTCATGTGGGATGCATTTGTCCTGCATGCCTCCAGTTGAAGAGCCCTGGTTTATAATCTAGAAGAAACTCAAAGTATATTAATGGTTAAAGTTTGCTGGTTTTGAAGTTCAATGGCTCTCGTTATAAGTCTAATAACTAACAAGCTCTTGTTTATACATTGGATAATAGGTGCCATCATAGAAAAGGAGTGAAAATATCAAGAAGATGCTGAATGAAGTTTCTTAAAGCAATTTCTTTTTAGGGAAACTTTAAATGTGTGAATGATGGAGAAGAGTCTGTTAAAGGTCAGGGAATTCTATACTAACAATCTTACAGTAGTAGAACAGTGCAAATGTGTATTGCTCAACAATACTTTATAATTGAAAGTAGAACGTACCCAATCAACATTTATATAAAAATAGATAATCGTTATCAAATATCTTAGACACGTTTTGGTGACATATAATAAGAGACTTTTGTTTATCTATTTGTCTTAAGCTGTTGCCGGTCTTTAACTTGGGCCCAACACTTTTGCTGATGTTGTTCAAATCTATTTTGTGTTAATATTTTCACAGAGAGCAAGGGGAGAAAACGCAACACCCTCCATGACTACAAAAAGACACCAGACACTACTTTAATTAGAATTAACAAAGCATTGGAGGTGAAAACTAAATTTTTGAACAACACTGAAAACTGTGCCAAGAGATGCAGCCGGAATAAAGGACTTTCTTTTACTTGCAAGTAAGTCAGAAACTATTATTTGATGGTCCGATGTAAGTTAACATTTTCAGTGTGGACGGTGCCTTGACTGCATTCTTTTCTAAGTGCTATGTTGAAAGATGACAATTTAGTGTAAAAGTGCAAACGAATGTTTGCATTTACTAGTGGTACTTTCATCTTCTGTTGATGCCGATCTGCTGAACACATGTATAATTCTGCTTATAACGTATCCCATGTGTTTCAGTGCAACATCTTTAACAAAATGTCTTTCAGATAAAATGAGAAAAATAGTCTTAGATTTAAGCTGTTCCCCCCTGCCACGGAAGATCTGGCACTATATGGGTGATTCCCTGGTACTGTAGGGACCCTACTTGTTACAGGATGTCTGAGTTGCTCCACAGATGCTGTGTGGGAGCAGCAACAGGGCAGGTTTTCTCCTTCTCATGGTGCAGCACCTCCATCCGTGAGGATCCTGCTGAAAGCAAGATGGTCCCCACAGGCAATTCTCTTTCATAATGACCACACATTACATGCAACGACATCTTTATTATACAGGCAGCATGGCATCTTCTCCATTCCCCGGATTCCCTGGAGCAGACCCAAGGGCTTGAGGCCCCACGAGTCCCTCCTAAGCTCCTTTACCCTCTTGCAGGGGAAAGGCTATACTACCATACCACACAGCTTAATCATAGCACCCTAATTTGATGTAGTGTCAGCTTTTATAACCGGGGGGGGGGGAGGGCTTGTAACACCGCCCCATGACAGGGCAGGTCTAGGTACTCACAGGCATCACACCATATACATGTGACCCAGTCAGAACCCTCCCCAGGTATGATACTCCAACTGCCGGTTTAGGCTTGCCCCTGGATAAGGTAACATATTACCGATCCAGGCTACAACTGCAGGCTAGGCCCTGCGCAGGAGTTTAACCCCAACACTGCCTGTTCCTATCAGGACTTACAGTGTTGAGGCCAGTTGAAGGCTATAGCTAGGGACACTTGGTTACATAAGGGAATTGAGTAGTTGTAGGAGTGCAATACTGTATATCAGAGGTTCTTAACTCCAGTCCTCAAGACCCCCAAACAGGTCAGGTTTTAAGGATATCCCTGATTCAGCACAGTTGAAGACCGAGCCACCTGTGCTGAAGCAGGGATATCCTTAAAACCTGACCTGTTGGGGGGTCTTGAGTAACTGGTGTTGAAAACCCCTGATATACAGTATTGCACTCCTACAACTACTCAATTGCAGATTCGATTTACTGCACAGAAGAGTGCTACCGTACATGCTAGTAGCCATTTTAGTCACAGAAAAAGTAAGATACTTCATAGGCTCTAATCCCTTTTAATGGACCAACATATCAGTCATACAAGGTTTTTATGTGCATAAGCTTTCTAGACTGCAGACGTCTCCACCAGATGAGATCTCTAAACCGGAGATGGGATGCTTAAATATAGGCAAAATGGAGTAATCTGCTGCACAGCATAATAATGTCAAAAAATATACAGTTACCGGTGCTCCTGCAATGAGGGATAGCCTGTAGGTGATCCAAGGTACATGAAGTAGAGAAAGACAAAAAATGGGGGAGCACAGAATTAAAAAATGAATATAGTGAGTGCAGATAATCAATACACAATGGTGGGTTGGCTGCTATTTGTAACCGGCCCACCTCATTCACACATAAGTGCACAAGGGTTCACCACCACAGTCAATGCACTTACTTTATGTTCCAATGGGAGGAGGGTGGTGTAGGGAGTAAAATATATAACAACTTACACGGCCCTGTGTAAGTGATACACACATCTGAAGTTTCTTTACTCCTTCTCCTCCTGCTCAGTCCAGGCCTTCTGTGTAGTTTTCACTGGAATCCCCGATGGATATGAATAGTGGGGTGAGCCCCCACAATCAATTGCGATGCCAGAGAGGTGTGTTAGGTAAAAATGTAAAAGTTCTAGGCTGCGACCGTAACGTCTTTGCCCGCTGTGGCACCACAGTGTCCCTGCTCCCGCATCCGGTACACAGCTCTGGGGCACAGCTGATACGCAATCCGGATGGACTACTACTGTGGCCTCCTTCGGACAAGAAACAGAGAAACGCGTTTCATCGTTGGTTCAGCTTCATCAGGCTCAAATATTTATTAGCCAATTTTTAAAGCGACGTTTCGACCTGCAACGGTCTTTATCAAGTGAAAAAGTGCAACTGTCTCACTTAATAAAGACCATTGCAGGTCGAAACGTCGCTTTAAAAATTGGCTAATAAATAGCTATAAAAATCTGCAGTGCCCTGTGATGCTTTTTTACTTCATGCCTAAATACATGAGCATGAGGTTAATCAAAGCACAGATTTTCATCTGTGAATGAGGTGTTTAGAAGACTAGTACAGTATACTATAGTTGCTGTTTGACTCATCCATGGATGAGATGTTAAGAGGATGTGTACAGTATACAGAAGCTGGATATTGTCCTCAGGTATCAGTGTGGGGTGTGAACATATGGAGGCTGATTCTATATGTTCATAAGCGGCCGATTGGGTCGTTAGCTGCCAACATTTTCCATTTGCTTCAATGGAGAATTTTGTGCCTAAAATGGCCTGATTGGTTGCTTTGGAACATATACTGTAGAATCAGATCAATTTGAGTAGAGCTATATACACCTTCCTGTAGCATTTGCTGTAGGTGTTAAAAGTTTCTGTAGTGAGTCATGAATCCACAGTCCTCATTCAAGCCATTTTTTCTGGAGTCCAAAATACTGATGTACAGTAGTTCCATTCATGTCTTTCTTTCCTTACTATTGCTGAAATTACCTCTTAGAATGAATGCAGTACCAATAAATTATTAGTAGAATGTAGAATGAAGACCCTTGCATTGATTAACCTCCCGGGCTATGTATTTAAGCCTCCTGAAATCTCCAGTTTTGAGATCACAGCTGATCAAGAGACCACTGCAGTTTCAGAAGTAAAACATTGTAAGATTGATATATTGGTCCATTTAAACATATCCCAAATTACAATGTAATGTACTTCATACAATCATATTTTAGAAGAGACCTGACATTAATTTTACATTCTGCCTATTCCCTTATACCCAACTACTTACATGTGTCTGACAAATTCTTGAGATTCCCACAGTCTATCAAGTCTTACTTTATTTTTCCCACAAAAAGAGCAAACTATCTTTGTGTATTTTAGTAGGGTACTACTGAAAATTAGCTCAACTCTTCCATGTACCCATTTATTTACATAAACCAACCATATTTAGATATCCATTGATATCAATCTAATAAAAAAAGTGTGTGATTATTTTCCCTTTTACATTTACTATTACAATATATAATATGAATTAGACATGCAGTTTCTACGTAAATATAGAACATGCACTTCTAAGTTAGTGGTGGCAACTTGTGTCCACAGCATGCAGTGAGAAAGGAGGTACTGTTTTTATTCTCATGAATTAGTGAACTTCAATATAAAGGGTGTGCTTCTTGTGGTATTTTCAAGTTGAGAATAGCTAACGTCACTAATTGGGAAAAATGGTATTAATAGAATATTAATGATCTATATATGATATTTAGACTGTAATGGTAAAAGGCTCTTCAGTGATGTCAAAATGTAATGTTATATCTTTTATCTGTTTCATTATTATGGTTGTTTATGTTTCAATAGGAAATAGGAAAAACTTGCAAGTCTAGTTTTGATTATAACGGTTTCTTTGTTTTTTGTTTTACTTATTTTGATGTGACCACTTGAGCATTTTATTGTAACCACTTTGAAATCCACAAGCTTATAAAATAAGTCAAGGTAATTTTCTTTAGCTTTATGTTATAGTTACAGTAGCTCCAGCAACAAAAAGCAGTTGTTTTGATGAGTAATGTAACATTAGGATTCAGGTTTTCTTTGACAGGCAATGTATTTTTTGGCAAATTAATGTTTTCAATTGATTGTTATATTTTCTATTTCTGTTTATTGTTTGGATTAAATTGTTTGGAATTTGGATGGCTCTTTTTTAGTACATTTTAGGATTGGTTAGCGTTTTAAATTAATTCATTGTTTTGTTGGCTAGTGGTTTTATTTATTTAATTGATTTGTTGGCTAGTGGTTTTATTTCTTGAATTTGTTGGATAGGTGTTTATTTAATTTAATTGTTATATTTTTGAATAACATAATATTTATTATTTTGCTGTTTTGGTGATAGATAATTTCTATTCATGTTTTCTATTAGGCTTTTTAATTATTTTATTGTTAGGGTGTTTAGGTGCTTGTGTATTTATTTTATTCTTATGTATTTTGGGATTTAATGATTTGTATTAGAGTGACCATTGAGTGCTATAGTGGCTTATCATGACCATATTATATGGGTATGATGAACCACTGTGCCAATCAATGGGAAGAGGGTGGGTTTGGTGGGCCCGGGGTTGGTGGTTAGGCCTCCTGGGTGGGTAGCGGGGAAGGGTGGGTTAACCGCTTAATTACTATAGCAGTTATTAATCGCTAAAGTGATTTAAGGGGTTGGGGGCCATTAGATTGTATTTTTTCATGTACATACGAGACACCGAGTATTCTAAAGCTTGCCTTAAACTAGCCCGGTTACATTTTCAAGGCTACTAGAATTGCACGAGATTCAAAACCTGCCAATAAGGGGCTTATCGCTGCTCATTCGGCAATGTGTTTTGGACAGCAGAAAAAATTGGCGATTCCTCCTTTATTGCCCATTTATCGGTGCTTACTGAATAGTAGTGGCATTTTGGCCAAAAAGGCCTCGATAAGTAGCTTATCGAAGCTTATAGAACAGGCCCTGTAATATCTAAAATCCTTACACATTAAATCTATACATCACTATACAGGTATATATAACCAAACACACACATCTTTAATACATATTATAAAATCAGTCCAACACTCACTATACTCTTAAAATAAATGCATCAAAATATAAAAATATTTGATAAAACTATTATAACTTAGGAGTGTACCATATATCTTCACAGCTCTTAAAATGTAGATGTACTGTAAGAGTCTCTCCTTAATAAACTTTACAGACAACAACCTAGATCAATTTCAATATTCATGCCACAAGGGACCAGGGTTTTTTCTTCTATAGATCCTCTGGGATTCTTTTTGAGATAGATTAACTAGTCTATTTCCACCTCTCTAGTTAGGATCTACAGAATCAATGCCTACAACTATTAAACCATCAGGACTCTGTTTGTGTTTATCTTTAAAATATTTAGAAACACTATGTCACTCAAGTCCTTTATTTAATATTTCTCACATTTTCTTGAATTCTGACTTCCAGCATTCTACCAGTCCTCCATATATACTACAACCCGCAATTAATGAGAAAACTATGCTGAACAACCTATGTCATATGACGGACAAATGTCAGGTCGGTAGTATAAACAGTCCCTCTGGGTTATCTCGCATGGGACTGCGCACATAGTAAGTCGCCAAACTGTACCTTAGCATCGGTGATATAGCTGTCAATTACAACAGGAGCTCCCAAATTCACTCACCACAATGCTTTGCATCCACAGCGGCAAGGCATTGTGGGGCGTGACTTCGGAAGCTCCCGCTGTAATTGGCAGCTGTACCACCCATGCTGTTTGCACACACTAAGGTGCAATTTCGGGCCTTATTAAACATGTGTTTCTCCCACATGTTCAGAACACTATACTCACATGAAAGGAAGAGTACTTCCTATAGTAGAGCTCTGAAGGAGTGGAAAGCACCACAGCAGAAGGCAATAAAGTGTAGTATAATCAAGTCCACAACATAACAATCCAGAACAATGATCCTATGTTAACTCCTATGTCGGGTAAATATCCAATTATAATGGGGGATGTCGGGAATGACCATGTGATAGATCAACCTGACCCCCACTGGCAAAATAAGCAATACCCTGGAGTTGGATCCCACAATATATGAAGCAGAGTAATCGTAATACTCACTGAGACTTGATTGAAGAGACCTGGATGGGAGTGCAACGGCACAAAGGAAGGTATAAGCAACAAACGCTCCCAGCACTCTTTGACAAAGTGCTGGTAGCGCACGAAACGTGTCAGAGTGATCCTCCATGAGGAATTTGTGACTATTTTTTCTATGCCCAGATGATTTAATAGAGTTACTTTTTAGCGACCCAGCAGTTCCAGCTACGTTCTTGGCAGTTCCACGATAGTAGTGCATGACACCTGTCTCCCGGCAGGGAGCGTTTGTTGCTCAGAACACTATACAGGTACTGACTGGTATCAGATAAAGAGTTTTGTTCTCAATAGTCTAATGAGTAGGCAATAATATTTAATAATTAGGGATGCGTGGAACAAATATTTTTTTAGCGTGCGGTGCCCAATTTTCAAAAGTTTGGGGACCAATAGGCTAAGCTGTTTATATAGTTAGGGGGTATTGTTTTATGATGTTTCAATGCTTTAACTTTCTACATAAATTTCAATGTAACGTAAGAAAAAGAAAATCATAACAGTATCAAGTTTCAAATTGTTTGACAGGTTACCTGTTCAGCCTTCAGAGTTTTAGGTCAGTATTTAACAAATAATCTGTATAATATCCGAATACCATGACCTGGCCTACATTTGTATAAATTGTTACCTGCATAGCCATTATGTTTTTACAATGTAAAGAGTCACACTACATGCTCTCTCAGTTGATGTTCTTATGTGGTTGATACTGTACATAAAAGGCTAAAGTAGTATTGCACTGCTTAATGAGTATTACATAGAAATCAGTGTCTTATGTGACTGTTCTTTTTCGTTCCAGGACGTTTGCTTTTGATAAAAGCACAAAGAGATGCCACTGGCTTTCTTTCAATAGCATGTCAACAGGAGTAAAGAAGAAATCTGATGTTGCATTTGATCTTTACGAAAAGAAAGGTAACATTCATTATACAGATGACATCAGCAAATGAAAAGCCTTAACAACTACTGTATTATAATTTATATTGCCTTGTGTGACGTACAGACCCTCCAACATTTTACACATACAGTAAAAATAGGTACCACTGTAGTTCCTCTGCTAGCAGGGCCGGCTGGGAATATTGCGGGGCTCAGTGCAGACATGTGGTGCCGGGCCTCTTACCTTCTCCTTCGCCATCTCTTCCTGCAGGGTCCCTCATCATGGCACCACAACATCAAATGGCATCACGTTGCCATGACAACGGAACGTCATGTGACGTCTCGGCAACGCAGCGCCATGATGAGGGACCCTGCAGGAAGAGAAGGAGAAGTTAAGAGTTACAGAGGCCCCGTGCTCTCCGCCCCGGCAATCAGTTTAATTGTTATGCGGGAGAGCGTGGGGTTCTCTGTAACCCTGGGGCTCGGCGCAGTGGCACTGCATGCTCGGTGGAGGTACTTCAAAGCAATTCCTATGGCAATTCCTATGGCAATTCCCTAACCTATGCAGCTTACCACACCCAAAAAACATTCAATTTTATACTGTAGATAAAGATGGTCCTACAGTGCCCAAAACATTGACTTGTATAGCATCGTAAAGCATTTTATTTCTGTGTCCTTTAAATATATGTACATTAATGGTACTTTTATTTTGGTTTTGATTCTAAAAAAGAAAAAAAATTGTGTTTTGGTTTTTGAAATATTTTTGGTGTTTCAAAATATTTTCGTGTTTTGGTTCTGGGTTTTTTTTTCTTCAAAACTTGATTTGTGTGGTATTGGTTTTTGATTTTTAACCAATCGTGGAAAAATAAGCAGGACAATGCTAAAATAGCATACTAACATATGAAAAATAAGTATATAATCAAGAAAGCAGAGTTTTCTATTTGGTTTCGGAATATGCCGTAAGCTTCTGAAGGTTCTGATTTCAGACACCAAATGTTGCCAATATTTGGTATACATTATACTGTAAATAGATTAATAAGAGCCATTGAATTTAAGTAATGATGATTCTTTAATAATCATTTATGTTCATCATAACTTAGGGACTAAAATACATTTATTGAAAAAAACACTTTGTACTTTTAACTTTTGTTACCCTCAAAACATGCCTGTTTTTTTCTTTAATAATGGTGCATAATGTTACAAAGTTCTAAAAATAAAATTGAGGTGTTTTTTTTACATACAGTAGTATTTGTATTTAAAAAAAAACCAACAACTTACATCTTGATTTTTATCTATGCAAACATTACTGGTATAGAATAGAAAAACAGAAAATCAGACATTTCCTTCCAGTGACTAAGAAGATGTTGTATATTCTATACCACGTATCTTATATTAATCCTTAGGTGGGTAATAAATACTGTACAGTACAGTATGTAGTTCTGGCTGTAACTAACATATTTTAACAAACTGTGGCTGGTATGGGCATTTAATGGTTCACGCAATGGTAACTCAAACATCAAATACTATTTAATATAATTATAGCAACATCACAATATTTTCTTGTTTGCAGAAATCAGTTGTTTATGAATTCATTTTTCTTAACTACAGATTATATAAGAGATTGCATCCATGGAAAAGGGAGCAGTTACAAAGGAACAAGGAATGTTACCAAGCGAGGTCTTGCCTGCCAGCCCTGGAATTCAAGAATACCGCACGATCATAGGTAAGACGAGAATGTAAACATAATGTGGCTAATTATAAGAACACTGCAAACTAAGAGCATAAATAAGCCCTTGGCTCTGATCTGGTCAGATACTGTGTAACAGAGGAATTGGTACACGTATGTACTGTAGAATGTGGAAATCATTTGCAAATGAATTTGGCCAAGTTCAAACTGCAAAAGATGTACAGGCATACCCCACATTAACGTACGCAATGGGTCCAGAGCATGTATGTGAAGCGAAAATGTACTTAAAGTGAAGCACTATCTTTTTTCCACTTATCGATGCTTCGGTACAGGTAGGGAGCCGATATTGCTGTTCAGGACGTGCTGACAGGCGCATGCGCAAGCTGCCGTTTGCCTATTGGGCGAAGGGAATCAGCGAGTCACTACTACGGCGGTCTGTAGGGCAGAATAAGTGTCCGTACTCAAGAAGCGAACGTACAGACACAGAGGTATGGTGCTATTGAAAATGTGTCCTTACTCGCGAGTGTACTTAAAGTGAGTGTCCTTAAACCGGGGTATGCCTGTATGTGTAAATTTCAAGATTTCTGTAGGTATCCAACTGTTCAGGTAAAGCGTTATCCCCTCTACTGACCAAAAATACATATTTTCTTTCTATTTTCATTTTGATAAAAAATGTGACTAACTATCCAAAATGCAGTCTCATTATGTTTCTTCTTCCCCCTCCCCCGAAATTAAATTCCTCGCGAAATATTTCGATAAACGTGAAAAGGGTACAAATTTCTCAGAAATCACCCATTTTCTCCATCAATTCGCAATTTCATACAACATATTGCAGCTGTCACAATTCGCAAAGGGATTCACCATGCATTTCAATGTTGTTTCATACAGCATGCTACGTAGCTCCATCCAAACCCTGAAATAGTGATTTTGCTGGAGAGCAGAGTGAGACCGAGTCCTATTTTAGTACACATGAATTTAAGAAGTCCGAGGCAGGGATTTCCTTTCCTATTGTATAACTTTATTGTACTTATTGTATTATTATAATTCCCTGTACTTTGTCTTTTTGTAAAGCGCTGAGTTCTCTGTGTGTGCTATATAAGTAAAGATATACACACATATATACATTGATTTATATACCTCACCAAACACTCCTCTATGCAATATGTGTAGAGATACCTGGGAAATATATTAGTCTAGTCTAGTGTAGTCTAGTCTAGTCTAGTCTAGTCTAGTCTAGTCTAGTCTTCCTCTCTGACACTATGGCTCAGATCCACAAAGCTCCATTATCAACTTGAAGAGTCCCCTAAAACACACCTTTAAACAAGATGTGGAGAGAAACGTGAGACACAGGTGCACCTGGAGTATATGCTAACAGGGTACACATAGTACCGTATGCTAAATTATTCCTATTATCATATATCCCAGGTGTGCTCCTTTTTGTGCACAGATGTCTCTCCACATGTTGTTTGAAGGTTCTCCCCCTTCCGCCCCCCATTGTTTTTGCCTATAATTAGATTTGTGGATTGGCGTTAACCTCAGGGAACATAATGTAAAGGAGGGATTTTGATAACAGGACGTTATGAGCCTTGAGTTTACTGACCTTTGTGGTTCTGGGCCTATGTGTCTCTCTCTAGCAAAAGCGCTACTTCATGGTCGGGATTTGAGTTACCACATTTGAAAGAGAATTGAAATGTACATTCTTAGTGAATCGCTTGCCAACTTTGACTAATTTACAATATTGTTTTTGCTCTGAAAATACACATTTTGCCCATCTCTACTTTTTATGCTGTCTTTAGCAATGCCGTCCTGCTTACGTTTTGTACGGTACAGTAGTTGCATTCTGGAGATGTCCTTTACTGCTGCATCATAGGGAAATATAAATTAGTGCTACCATGCACACCATATAGAAACAACAGAGGTTACCATGGTAGCAAATGAATAATAAACAGGTGAAAACTCATCAAAAAAAATTCTTCAGGAAATTTTTGAAAAATGAAAATCAAGAAATAGGTTTAGCTGAATTGTGCGATTTATAGTTATGGGGACCAGGCTTATTTCCGAGATACTTATGGTTTTACTTGCTAGTTGTAAACTATTTACAGCCTAGATTTTCAAAGATGGTGCCTGCAGTTAACTAATAGGAAGCACAAGGTCATCTGTTGTGACTTTCTATTTTAATTTCCCAAATTGGTGCTGAAACACTGCCAACTCAATCAGTAAGAATCAGGGGAACAGGAAGGTCTGAGATGGACCATTTTATTTCTTGTTTACTTTTCTCTTCCCGTTTAAGTACCATATGTCTAATAATACATCAACATATTTTTAATTTATATTACATGAGTGTGCATAATATGAATCCAAGTTTCATAAATGTACAGATTGTGTATGTGTGTGTGTATACAGATGCAGTCCCCGGTTCTCGCTTGCCCTCCTCACGGCTCCCACACGACAGCCACCCCAGAGACCCCTTCTGTGTATATATGTATATATATAAAGAACATTTATGAGAATGACACATCAACTATCAGATTACATGCAGAGTTGATACGTTTGTTGAACACCACTTTGGTCTTGTTGAGATACATATGGAGGCCCACCTTCTCACTTACTTTGGCTAGTTCTCTGATTTGTTGCTTGAGGTTTCTGGATTTGTGGCAAAAATAACAATGTCATGCGCAAATCATTGATGACTCAATTATTCACCATTAAATGTTATTCCTTTTTCTTCCCAATTCAATGTTTTAAACAAGTTTTCAAGTATTGCTGGGAAAAGCTTTGGTGACATGGTATCTCCCTGCCACGCTCCCTTGCTCAACGTTATCTTGCTTGTATCTTCATGTAATCTAATGGTTGATGTGCCATTTGTTATATAAGATGAGGTGATAAGAAGTGCAGGGTGCAGACACTAGCCACTGGGCTACCAGACACTGGAGTAACTCAGTAGAACTGCTGACATGTGGTCACTAACAGGCAGACAGTACTTGAGGTTTTGGACAGTACCGCACAAGGAAGGATGTCCCATTCTTAGAAGATAAAGCAACATTAGGCTAGAATAATGTGACGTTAAGACTAAGCTAATGAGATGTAGAACAGCCATTGTTTTTACATACAATTAGCACTAAGGGTATGCGTTCACCTTAGGGAACACAACATCCGTTCCTGTTTTATGTAATGTCTCGGTATCCCTAAGTTGCAAAGCCACAAAAAAAACTTACATTATGTGCATCTCTCACACAAAGAAATAAATAATAATGGTATGCTGAGTAGTAACTACATTTATTGATGCCTAAGAAAGCATGTCCAGTTCACAGTAAGATGTCCAAAAGGCTTCAATAAATACAGCCACAGCTTGAAATCATAGCAAATTACATACCTATAATTTGTGTGCATACGACTGGGGTTGTTATTGTTTTTATTTCATGCTGTACAGTCAAAATGTAGAAAGGTCACATGACAAATGAAGTAGCTGCACGCTACTTTGTTTAGTAACCTCTGGAAAAAAGGATGATATCACCACCAAAGGCCGATGTGCAAATAAATTATAGGAAAGAATTAAACATATGAACATTTGCTGCTTGTTAACGAGTGGGCTTGAATTCATAGAACAACTTCGTCACAACATCTGTTTTTGTGAAGGTGGTTTCCACGTTTATTTAACGGAATGTCCTCTGCAAGAATTGTAACTTGGGTTATTTTCTTTCTTTACGAGATTGGTTTGTGGGGAGTGTAATGTTCTGGTTTATCTCTTACTCGTTTTTCATTTGAGTAGTATCTGTTTGTTATACAATGTAAATGTAGGAAATTAATCATGGTAATTCCCCTTTTCCTTGCTGCGGTAGGGGTACCACTCAATAAGTGATCCAGTTTTGTCCTATTTGTACATTTCTTCTCACCTTCCCTCCCTCACCTCACCATCACTACTAGAACATTTGGGGCCTTGCAGAAGAAGATTTATTTATGTATTAAATATTTAACCACGAGAAAATACATTGAAAGTGACACCTCATTTTCACGTACATCCTGGGAATAATGAAGAACATTGTTTTGCTATGTTCATTTTGAAACGAGCAGAGAGACAATGATGTCCAATCAGCTTTTAAATAGGAAATTGAACAAGCAAATGGAGTGCCCCATTTGTTTCTCTTTGCCTCCCCCCCATTACCTCACCGTCTCTAGTACTACATTTGGTGCAGAAATAGTTTGCAATAACAAAGCACATGTGTTTGCTTTGTTTACTTTTAAATGAGTGGAGAGGTTATGATGTCCAATGAGCTTAAAATAGGACATTGGACAAACAAATGGAGTGTGTTTATAAGGTAGGGTAAATAATACATCCTTAGCTTTGCTCTGAGGTGTATTTCTAAATAATTTTCTGCCTACTCTTTAAATTTAGTGTGTTGGTGCAGTTGTTCATTTGTTGGGGTGAAATATACACGCATCACAGTTTCTAAAAATATTTATTGTTGCAGCATAAAAATGTTCGTACATTTTGCATGTACAGGAGTTTGAGATTTCACTAATATCTTTTAGGATGTCATCTGTATTCTGGATTAACTTAACGTGATTTGTAACCGGCGCTAACCACACCCAATCAGTGAATAATAGTGCACAAAATTAATAACTGTGTGTAAAGGTGATCTCTAATAAATTTCTCAACCTTCTAGGAATGTGTACAGATTCCTTTCAATGATAACTTGTCCAGGGTGGGAAGGGAGCGAAGATAGCAGGGATACACCATAAAAAATAGAAAACATATAATAGTGCAGCAAATCAAAACAATCTGGATAGAGCAAACAAATCTTGGCTCTGTAGCAGTGCCTACTTACAGCAGGTCAGATAATAAACCGCATTGATCTACACAACTGGTAGAAAGGAGTCAGGATCTTCTATAACAGCAGTGTTTTTTCTATAACAGCAGTGGTTTTCAGCATGGAATACAGGCACATCAGCTCAACCGTCGGGAGATGTAGTGGGATCAATATCATGCAAAACAAGGGCAGACCATGGTGCAGATCGCAAATAAAATTTTATATTAAAAACAGCAATATAACTTTAAGAATCGTACTCACAATAAGTACATATTCTATGTTCACGTAAGGTTTTACTTGAGGCAAATAGAGTGCCCAGTGTGGAACAACTAGCAGCTGATCTTCTCCTTGACTCGCATCAGACCGGATGGTAGATGGCGTCTGACGTCACGTCCGCTGTGTGAGTGACGGTGTCCGGTCTTGGAGCTTTGGAGAGGAGCAGTGAGGGAACTCGGCAGCTCAGGAGCCTTCAGTTGAAAGGGCAGCTGCAGCAACTGTGAATGGCTCTACGCGTTTCGTTGTCAATGACAACTTCCTCAGGAGCACAGTTGCTGCAGCTGCCCTTGATGCGAGTCAAGAAGATCAGCTGCTAGTTGTTCCACACTGGGCCGGCACTCTATTTGCCTCAAGTAAAACCTTACGGGAACATAGAATATGTACTTATTGTGAGTACGATTCTTAAAGTTATATTGTTATTTTTAATATAAAATTTTATTTGCGATCTGCACCATGGTCTGCCCTTGTTTTGCATGATATTGATCCCACTACATCTCCCGACGGTTGAGCTGATCTGCCTGTATTCCATGCTGAAAACCACTGCTGTTATAGAAAAACCACTGCTGTTATAGAAGATCCTGACTCCTTTCTTCCAGTTGTGTAGATCAATGCGGTTTATTATCTGACCTGCTGTAAGTAGGCACTGCTACAGAGCCAAGATTTGTTTGCTCTATCCAGATTGTTTTGATTTGCTGCACTATTATATGTTTTCTATTTTTTTATGGTGTATCCCTGCTATCTTCGCTCCCTTCCCACCCTGGACAAGTTATCTGAATTCTGGAGACATGGGCCCCTGCTTAATATGCCGTGAAGCTGTCTTTTTTTTTTTTAAGCTTTAAGTTCCATTTACTTGAAGGGCATTTAAATCTTGTCTAGCGAAGGGAAGAAAGTCACACGGCATATTGAATAGGTGACATAGTCGTGTGAAGTCTTGAAACTTCTGTTCAGTCACATTTATCAGAAGCTCCTATTCGGGACCAATAAAAAGTATCACAACTTGCCAGGCATCCTATTTACTGAATAAAATGTAGTAAATAAATGTACTTAACATTTTTGTTGGCATGTTTCTTTCTGCTTGCAACAATACAGATACAGTATATAGTAATCAGTGTACACATTTCCTACTTTTACCATTATTTAGATCATTTGAGTACAAGCAATTAACATACCTTGCCTAATTATATACTTCAAGCTGTTGCAAAAAGAAGGCTGCTACTTAATTTTCTAATTGTGGCACATGTTAATTAATGTTATGTATTCTCACAGCACAAATGTGGCTAAAGTTACTATTGAGATACAGTATCGGACACACATGGTTTGCAGTAATACCAGCTTTTTAACGGTGTAAATTGAATTGAAGTTACATCATTAAAAGAATAAGGCCAACATGTGACCAACAGCAGATCTCACTGCACGCTTTGCAAACACTCTTATTCTGTAATGTCATTTTAAAACTAGCTTTTTACCTTCGAGCTATCGAGGTAAAGACCTGAAGGAGAACTATTGTCGGAATCCCAGAGGAGAAGAAGGAGGACCCTGGTGTTTCACAAAGAGTACGGCGGTTCGGCATGAAGTCTGCGACATCCCATTCTGTTCTGAAGGTACTCTACTGAATTCTTGACACAAAAAGTTTTCTGTAGTATGTGTACGCTTGTACTGTAATAGTAAGGGGTCATTCTATATCCACAAGTGGCTGCTTTGGTGGATATAGAATAGGGCAGGGGAGCGCAAACGTTTCCAGCTGCCCCTCTCTTCCTTGTCCCGCTCTCACGCCCCTCCCTTACCTGGTATCCGCGTCAAATTATGCTGTGGGGTCATGTAACGTTATGTCACATGACCCACAGCGTAATTTGACACGCGTGACGTCCTGTCACATGGCACCGCGGCGTCATTTGATGCCGCGTTGCCACGGCGATGCGTCACGGCCGGCTGAATCCTGGTAAGTGAAGTGTTGCAGGCGCCTCACACTATCCCACTGCATTTAGTTTAAATGCCGTGGGCAAGAGCATGGGGCCTCTGAAACCGCCTGCACCCCCCCCCCCCCCAGCAAAATCTCCCACCCCCCAGGGGCACGGCCCCCAAGTTTGCCCACCCCTGAAATAAGGCATCAAAGAGTTTGACAGTAAATTGAGCCTCTTAATGTGAATGAGAGTACAAAGTGCCATGTCATTGGAAAAGCCTCCTGTAGGTTTCTATGTTGAAGAAATATTTCTATACTCTGTGTAACAGCCCTTTTGCAGGGAGAATAGACATATTTTCTTTGTTTTTCTTTGTTTTTTTGTGTGTTCCTAATTAGCCGCTAATTAAATCATTATGTATAGTAACAAATATTTAACTTTTGGCCCAAATTTATAGATGTATTAACCCTCTGGATGCCGCACGACGTTGTGACCACGTCACAGGGTCTGGCACTCCTGGGGCCCCATGGGCTTTCTACCAATTCTCTAAGGGAGATTATGAATATTTCCTTCAAATGTGAAGCAAATATTGCAAAGGTTAAAGCTGCAGACTAAGCAATATCCTACATGTGTTTTTTATTTTTATTTAAATCAGTAAATCAGTTCTGTGCTATGAGAAGATACGTGTAGCATAATTTTTTTTTAAAAACACTGAACGACATTTTTAATGTATTATAATCTAACAAGCTTTTTTTATTTCTATAGCAATCATTTACTACGTCACATCCCCTTCCTCTTCTGAAACAGACTCTGGCACGTCCCTTTTTGAGCCCTGCCCTCTCTCTTGCAGTGCACCAATTGTATATAGTGGCTGCCTGGTCACATGATCTTCGCCACAGAACTTTGTCATATTAATATGCAGTGTTCGACAAACCTATACATTTGCTCGCCCCGGGCGAGTGGATTTAACCCCCGGGCGAGTAAATATTGGCCCAAGCAGCACACGTTTGGTACTAGGTGGCGAGTAGATTTTTTGGTGATTTGTCAACCACTGTTAATATGCATATACATTCCACAGACTGTAGGATACTTCTCTGCAGTCACATAGTGAAGCCATGAGCCGAATCTTCGCTGATCGATCACAGGAGAATGGATGGATCAGCAACTTTGCTAATTACTTATCATTGTGTGGATTGTATTGATGCATATATTAAAGGGAACATTTCTTTTTTTTTTAAATGGCAGCTTGGACTATTGCTTTAAATAAAGTATTTCCTAAACAGTTTACAATACTGTATGGTCAATTTAAGTTTCACCTGTACAGTCCGTGTAAAAGTCAGATTGGCCACTACCTTTGGTACAGTCAGATTGGCCACTACCTTTGGTACGTGGATTTCAGCGGATCAAACTCAAAAAGGGCGATTTGCGGTTTGCGGATTTTAAAATTATTATTACCAATACCGTCCATGGATGGATTAGCAGAATACAATCCGCGGATTCAGCAATCCGTTGGGGAAGTTTTAAGAATCTGCAATGCCCCCCGCGCCAGTCAGGTCACTATGTCCAGAGAGGTAATACTGGTATACACATACACACCCAGAGAGGTATTACCGGACACATACTGTACATGTCCAGTATTATCTCTAATCTTTTACTGGACAGTGTCCTAATACAGGTCAGTCCGGTACAATACTGGACACCTCGCTAACTTTGCTCCAGTTTTGCAACTTTGGGTGTTCACCAAGGATCTTGATAGAGTGGTATAAAACATGCAAGAACCTGGGCACTCTATATACAAAAATTAAAGCACAACCATTTCTTAGTTAGTCGTGATTGGTCATTTTGAGCCATATATGATGTGCTCAGCATTCTTCTGGTTTGATACTCCTCTTTTCAGTCGGCCGATGGCAGTGACACATGGCTGTATTAAATATTAAATAAGCCATATAAGCACATTGAAGTGAATAGCAAGAACACAAGCAAAACTGATTGTGCTACTTATTACTACAGTATTTCTCAAAAGGTATTTCATATACTGTTTGTTTCATCGTCCTTTAAAGCATCAATCTTCTCTGCTGTTTCAGTAGATTCCCCCCCCCCCAAAAAAAAATACAAACCAGGTGGTATTGCAAATATCACTAGTTCCAGACACATACATGTTCTTTTTTTTCTTACCAAAACTAGCCAGTCTTTAATAGTGACATCATTCAACAGCGGAGCAGGCACACAATCTAAAGACTAGTGCATTGCCGTGATGTCATCATTTTCATTCATTGACAAGGAATGTGTCAGTGGCCAAGAGAGGGGAAAATGTTAAAATGTAAGATTTGAAACTGTATAGTCGCGCAGCTCAGGACTTCCCTGTTTCACATTCAACAATAAAATGAATTTGAGACATTTTGGGGATTACAGTTCTAAATGAAATGTAATAACATCCATGGTCTGCAATCTGTTTGTTAATGTGCTCTGTCTTTGCTGATATGCAGATGTACTAGCAGGAGTAATAGCCCCATGGTCCCTGCCTCTTTCATGCACCCATAATGTCATTATAATGGGGTCTGCTCCCGCTGCAACACACCAGTGGGAGCAATAACGCCTGCTACACCTGTAACAAAATAAAGAATAAATATTCTGTATCGTGGCACCTGAAAAAGTGTAAAGATCAAACTGTTTTTCAATAATAATTTAGATTCTTTAATGAAGATACTACAAGACCTTTTTTTCCATAGGATTAAAAAAAGAAAGAATGACCAGAGGAAAGTTATTATAAAATTAAAAAGGGCTGAACCATAACATTGCACATTTTTTGTATTATTAAATCAAAGATTTTTCTATAACAATCTTATGGACAAATTACCCTTAATATATAAAAAGAAAAGTAAATCAACATAATATTATATGATACAGTACCAAATATCCTTTGTGATATGATTTGTAACGCTGGCCATCATCAAACGTTTGGTGCCCTATTTAACTTGTGCGTAAAAAGCAACTGCCATCAGCAAATCAGGTTTTTAATAAAATGCTATAATATAATGATCTGATGAAATTGCTTTTAAAGATCAAGATAGATTTCTAAATTATTTGACATGTAGAAAGCAATGTGTGTTCCTGTCTGTGTTTTGTGTAAATGTGTCCATTATGTTTTTCATTGTGTGTTAAGAGAAAGCATGTTTACATAGAAATGTTTCCTTTTTTTATAGTGGAATGTGTGGCCTGTAATGGAGAACATTACAGAGGTCCAATGGATTATACAGAGTCAGGAAAAGAATGTCAACGCTGGGATCTGCAAAGACCACATAAGCACAAGTTTCATCCGGAGAGGTAAAAATGATATGCAAACTTTCCCAGACCCTTAAAAGGAACCAATTGAATGAATGATTATTGTTTCTTAAGAAGTCCAGTGATTTTAGTTAAATTCATGCAAATTAAGTTGGTTTATCTGCATATAACAATAATAACATACTGAACCTCAGGACATTTCTTCTTCAGTTGTAATCATACAGAGAGCATGGTTTTCGTCTGGCTTGGCCGTGTATAGAGAACACAAGATCTCATATCCTATTCTTTTTCAACTGTAATTGGACCCAGACAATTGGGTTTTCACAGTCAAAGCAACTCATAGAAACAAAATCTGAGAAAGTAATACATAACGACTTGAAGCCATTACAAGTGTCACCTTCTCTTCAAAAATAATATTGAAATCTTAGTTGATGGTGGTTTGCATTTCGTGACAGTGCTGAATTTAATATGAACTTTCAAGTTGTCATGCAAGCTGACCAGGAAATGTAGTATTCGCATAAACATCAATAAAACGGCATCTGAAATTGTGACATCAAAATATGCTGTATTTACACTTTACAATTAATTTATTTTTCAAATGAGGGGTCAGCTGCAAAGATACTGTAGTAGCTTCAAAAGTTTATACAATTTATATTATCACTGGTAGTTGTGACGTTGCGTGCTATAAGCATATACAAATGTTTGTGCTTTTGTATTTGAACTTGTGTAACTGAAACATTGGAGAATACAATTTGTTCAGGATTCAGAGAAAGGCTAAGAATGCAGAGAATGAAAACAAACCATGGTTACCCAAATCTGACTTTGATCCTTCTCTGTATGTTAGCAATCACTTGATGCTCCTTACAAGGGATGCAGATGGCAACTCGTCATGTGTCCATATTGATCTCAGGGCTGTAATAATAATACTGGATCTATATTTTCTGAATGGGGGGTGGGGAATATTATTTTTCATTGATACAATGTTGGATATTATGTTACTTATCTGTCAGTGTAACTCTAGAATCTGAGATTTTGCTTGTAGGCGAGACGCATTTTTTTTTTTTGTTAACCAAAAGTTTTTATTAGGTGTTTGTTACAGGCATAAAATAATCTAACAACCCATTGACTTTCTGTACCGTAGACATAACACCATTTTTTTCCAAACAGATAGACTAACGTGACTCACAGGGGGAACAGACCGATGAACAAGACAACTTACATTACCAACACACAGACAAGGGGAGGGGAGAGGAGGAGAGAAACAAAAAAAGGGGGATGGGGAACTGCAGCCTACTGAGTCCTGCTTTGAAAAACCTCTTCGGGGCCCTGCATATGACGCTCTGAAGCCTGTGTCAAGTAAATGTGAAGTTATTGGAGCCAGTCAACCCTACCTGTCCCCCCCTAATTGTAGTCTGTGCCGACCCATCAAAGGAGAACGCATTTCCAACTATCAGAGCAATATGTTGGTAGCCTTCACCCTGGGGATGTCTGATTGGGCCAACCACGGTGCCCAGACTTTAAAAAAAAATTCGCCGGTGTCGTTGACCAGACTCGTCAACTACTCCATCCGGCAGACGTACCAGATTATATTTCTGATTTTTGGGATTATGGGTTGTTCGGGTTGCTTCCACAATGCTGCGATTTCGCATCTCAGGGCTGTTGCAAAATGTGCAACTAATTTGTGCTCAGATCTACTGAGCCCCCGGATGCGCCTACCTAATAGGAACAGCCAGGGGTCCAGAGGAACCGTGAGACCGAGAATGCTCTGTAGCCAATTTCTGACGGACTCCCAGATCAGGGCCACTTTGGTGCAACTCCACAGCATATGCAGTAAGTCTGCCTGTTCTCCACAATGTTTCGGGCACAGTGGGGATTAACCCTTGACAAACTTTGCCAATCTAGTTGGGGTGAGGTACCACCTCATCAGGACCTTATATCCATTCTCCTTTAATGTGACACACATCAAACTTTTTGCTGTGGCTGTTAAAATAGTATCCCATTCTTCGTCTTCTAGCGTCTCCCCTAAGTCAGCCTCCCATTTACTCCTGTAGCTAAGTTTATTGTCTCCGTCCACAGCAGGACATATCACCTCCCGGTAAATCCTAGAAGTAAGTCCCTTTGTTTCTGTTCCTCTGGAACATAGCTGCTCAAAATTTGTTCGCCTTGGGCGTTTTGGAATTTTAATATAGAACGCTCGTATCTGGAGGTATCTGAAGAATTCTGAGTTTGACAACTCTTTTTCAGATTTCAATTGCTCAAAGAATTTTATAGACTTTCTCCCCTCCAGATGCAAGAGCTTCGTGAGGCTCTTTTGTTTCCAGATTGTGAAATCTTTACTACGCTGGCCCGGAGCGAAATCAGGGATGCCCACAAACGGGGTCATAAAGGAGTGCCTCACTGTGAGGGCAAACCTATATTTAGTATTCTCCCAAATTGACAGGTCGCTGTTCATTTGCAGCGAGCGGTTCACCGACCAATTTAGAAACCTTTTTTGGAAGCCAAATTAGATCTTGTATCTCTATGGGGGTGCAGCACTCTTTTTGCAACTCGACCCAACATCTGAAGTGAGGGTGCGAGTGCCATTGAATAATTTGAGTTAGTTGGCCGCTCTGAAATATGACAACAAGCAAGGTACCGCTAATCCTCCTCTTATAACTGGTCGAATTAGTGTGCTAGATTTAATACGAGGCTTTTTGTTACCCCAGACAAATTTCATCATAGAGGACTGCAGCCGGAGGATGTCTTCCTTTATAACTTGTACCGGAAGGGTCTGGAACAAGTATAAAATTCTGGGTAATACTGTAGGTTCATTTTTTAGGCACTGGATCCTGCCGATCCACGAGATATTATAGTTCGCCCATCTTTTGAGATCCTCCTTCAGAGTCCTTATCAGTCTGGGGTAATTTGCCTTATATAAGGCACTATACTCTTTGGTGATGTTAATCCTTAGGTTTTTTATGTAGGAGGCTTGCCATTTGAAATTGAAAGTTACCTCAATTAGTTTTTCTGTGATCTTTGGCAGGTTTATATTTAGGGCTTCCGACTTTGCCTGATTCATTTTAAATCCCGAGATCTTATTAAATTTCCCTAACAAGCTAAACACATTCGGCAGAAAGGTGAGGGGTTTTGATAATGTTAGAATAACATCGTCTGCATACAGGGCCACTTTATGTGACTGCTTCTGGACTTTTATCCCTGTTATGTCTGGGTTAAGGCAGATGTGTGCTGCCAGCGGCTCAATGCATATTGCAAAGAGCAGGGGGGATAGAGGGCAGCCCTGCCTGGTGCCGCTCTTTATCTGGAAATCTTCCGATGGGAAGCCTTGATGTCTGACCTTCACCGTCGGACCCTGATATAGAGCTAGAATGGTGTTTATCAATCTTCCCCCCCATGCCAAATTCCTTCAGCGTCTCTCTCAGGTAGGGCCAATCAATCCGATCAAACGCTTTCTCGGCGTCCAGACTTAATGCCATCGACGGGATATTTTTTCTCTTTGCCAAATCGATTAGATCTATGATCCATCTGGTGTTGTCTGTCGCCTGCCTTCCGCATATAAAGCCCACTTGATCGGGATGGACCTGCTTTGGCATTGCCTGATTAAGGCGATTGGCCAATAATTTGGAGAAAATTTTGGTGTCTGAATTAATTAAAGAAATAGGTCTGTAGCTTTTGCAATCCGCTGGGTCCTTCCCCTGTTTATGTATCACTGAGATGGACGCTTGAAGCATTGGGCTTGGGATGGGGGCACCCGCCAGTAAAGAATTGAATAGTTTTAGTAAATGAGGAGCTAAAATGTTCCGAAATTTTTGTAGTTTAAATTTGAGAAGCCATCTGGGCCCGAGGCCTTATATGGTTTTAGTGCCTTCATTACCTCCATTAGTTCCTCTAATGTGAAGTCTCCCTGCAGCGCCTCCCTTTCCTGTCTGCTTAATTTGGACAAACTTGCCTCTGATAGGAATGCTCTTAGCTGTTTACGAGTGGTCTCGCAATGGGAGACCTTTGCCCAATCATATAGGGCCTCGTAGTAGGCTTTGAATTCTTCAACAATTAGTTTGGGGTCAGAAGTAAGGTTACCGTTCCTTGTCCGAATTGCCTGAATGTGGAAGTTTTTTTTTTTTTTTTTTCATTTATTGACAAGTAGGGTATCTGGCTTGTTTGCTTTTTCAAAAAATTTCCGCTTGGACCAAGACAACTCCTTTTAAGCTCGGGAGGCCAAAAGTAAATTTAGCTTTGTTTTAGTATCTAGCAAGGCTTCCAAAGTCGGAGCCTGCTTGTTTTTTTTGTGAAGGACAGAGAGAACCGCCAATTCTGATTGAAGCTTTTTAATTTTTGTGTCCCTCTCCCTTTTACGTCTACTTGCCATCCCAATGAGTTCTCCTCTCAGAGTTGCCTTATGGCCTTCCCATAGGGAGGCTTGTGATGTCACACTGCCTACATTTATCTGGAAATACTCCCTGATTTTATCCCCTATTTTTTGTTCAAATTCGGGGATTTTCAACAATAGCTCGTTGATTTTCCAGTTCGCTCCTGGTCTGTTCAACCTAAAGTCAGTGCGCCGCAGCTCGATAGGTGCATGATCTGACCATGAAATATCATGGATTCCCATATGGGAGATCTGAGAAGCCATTCTATTAGAAACAAAGAGGTAATCTATTCTGCTGTATCTGTCATGTGGGTGTGAGTAAAAGGTGTACCCTCTGTCCCCCTGGTGTTGTTCCCTCCATACGTCCACTAGGTTATTGATTTTCAGCCCTGAGGACCAAGCAAGCCGAGTTTTTGGTCGGAGGTTGACTCCTGGTGTACATCTGTCAAATGATGGGTTTAATGTCTGATTAAAGTCAACCGTACAATCACGCAGCCCTGAGCTACTCTGAGAATTGTGGAGAAAAATTTGGTCATGAAAGATTCCGCCTGCTCACCTGGAGCATAAACATTCGCTAACGTGATACTTTGACCTCTAATTTCTCCCACTATAATTAGGAACCGTCCATTTTTATCTCTCTTAGTAAAGGTACATTCAGCGGCACACGATTATGGACAAGGATTGCTACTCCTTTCTTTTTTTTTTTTGCTGAGGCTGAAAACCAGTTCCTAAATCTGCCATCAATGTATTTTGGGGAGCTCTTGTCGGAGAAGTGGGTCTCTTTTAAAAGAATGATGTCAGTGTCATATCTCTTATAATCAGACATAGCCATCTGCCGTTTCTGGGGGCTATTAAAACCTTTAACATTGTGGGATATAATTACAAAGTCCTTACCCATTTGGATATTTTATAGAGTGTGTTTTGACAAGGGCTACCTGTTCTTGTGTTGGATTCGGGTTCCAGGAGCTCTGCTTTGAGATGAACCCTTTCCGATTCATGTACTCTGGCTGCCGGGGAGAAAAAAAACAATGGGACAAACACGAGGAAAACATTGAGGAAGACACAAGGCAACATTTCAAAACAAATAATAAAAAACTTGTGGCAGCTTTGGAACGAGCCTCGGCTCCCACAGTAACTGCCTCTCCTGGATGTCCAGCTTGGCCAATTCCCTGGGAGTTCTTCTGTCCCGTGTTGGCCCTCTCATCCGCTGGTCCAGGCAGGAATTTTATGAGCCACCCTGGCTTAGGCCTGCTGCTGCTCATATGGAGACCCATACCGTTAGTGGGAATGGATTCAGCCACCCACCCCTCCCCCCCTTACATAAGCATGTATTGAATATCCACTCTTGTAACTCTATACTTTTCTATTCTCCCTCCCTCCCGGGGGGATAATCATTCAATCTGCAACCTGATTTTTGAACTATAACTATCAACTCTAACCCTCTACCTCACTCCCCTCCCTCCTTTCCTCTGACCACCTTGTGGGGATTCTGAATCATTATGCTCCGTAGGGCCCACCCCCTCCTGCCCCTCTCTGCCTCCTTTCCCCTATTAATCTACGGGCCGCTCCCCCTTAACCCTCTGCGGGCATTCGCTACCCCCTGGCATGGTTCCCCGGTACTCCTTTTCCCTCCGGAGCACTTTCCCCTACTCCCATTAATGCCGGTCTCCCTCTCATGAGATATCAGCAGTTCTGGCGCCTCATGATGACGTTCGCGGCTGGGGGTGCGTTTCAGCCCCAACCAAGATGGCCGCTGGGCTATATCCTATGACGTATATCCGGTGAGCGTCACTCCTCCAAAGCCCGCGCCAGAAGATGGTTGGTTTCCTGCGTCTTCTTCCCGCCACTGGAACTCCGCTGTTGTGCAGATCCCACGATGGCGTCCATGATCCTCCCAAGCGCTATCTTGGAGGGATGCATGTCACCGTTGGAAGCCGCCATCATCGCCTGGATTTTGCACCGGGCCTCGAGGTAAACTAAGTCTTGCAAATAAGTTTTTTATTTCTGAAGTATGCTTTTTACCTCCGTCGCCTCTTCTTATTACTGGCTGTCTCGGGACCCGCTTTCCTGATTTTTTTTGTGGGGGGTAATAGTTAAAGGAAGAGGAAGTTAACGAATCACTTGGTTTGCAAAGAACTTTAATATACCGGAACAGCAGGTATTTTGTGTAACTATCAACCGTTCATAACTTAGAAATTGCTTGGGTTTTTGTTTGTTTTGATGGCCCTCACTCCTCTTCGGGGGCGGTGGATCCCCGGTTTGGTTTGGCCTTCCCAGCTTTCTGCCACTCCTGTTCTGCTGAACCCTGGCGGGGCTTACTCTCAATTCCTCCATTAGCCCAATTTTGCGCAGGAATTCATCCCCTTCCTCAAGTTCTTTAATGTAAATGGCTTGACCGTTTTTGATTACAAGGAGGCCAAACGGGAAGGTCCACCTGTAGCGTATGGCCCTCTGACGCAGGACCCTTGTCACCGGCTGGAGCTTCCTCCTTCTGGCTAAGGCCACTGGGACCAGGTCTTGGAAAATTTGTAATGAGGCCTCTTCAAATTGGCTTGCTCCGTCCGCTTTTGATCTCTGGATCACTGCATCTCGGGTGCGATAGTAATGGTGCCTGGCGATAACATCCCTGTGTTGCTCCGTGGCTAGCGGTTTACTTCTTAAGGCACGGTGGCACTGATCCATCATTAGGGTATTAGCGGGCTGGTCTGGTAACAGCGCTTCCATCCACCTGGAGACAAAGCCTTCCCCATCCGTGACCGATTCGGGGACCCCGTGGATCCGGATGTTATTCCGGCGTTCCCGGTTTTCCGCGTCCTCCCTTCGGTCCACTATCTCCGCCACTTGTGCCTGAAGGAGAGAGGCTTTCTTGTCTGTTTTCTTCAACGATTTAGAGACGGTCGCCATTTTGTCCTCCAGGGCCCCGGTACGTTCTCCTACGTGTTGAACCTCTTTGCGGAGCTCTTGGATCTCCGCCTGCAGAAGGGTCTTTAGGTCCCGATACAGATGATCAAAGTCACAGTGGCGGACCGGTAACTGCTCCGGCCCTTCCGCTGTATCTTCCTCTCGCTCTGAATCTGAACCGCCATTTGAATTCGCCACCATTTCTGTCTTTGCCGCCCGCGAGTTTGACCTGCTAAGATATTTCCGCAGTTCTCTGGAATTTTTCTTCCAATTGTTTTGCGGTGCCATCACAATGTATTCCCCGATTGGAGGGGATTATTTTCAGGTGGTATAACGTGGGTATTTTATTGAACGCTGCTCGGTGGGGGACGGAGCTTACGGCTTATGCTGCCATCCATATCACCTTCGCGCATGCGCCTCAGGCGAGACACATTTTAAAAACATACTTAGGATATAAGAAATGACCTGCTCTAAACAGTATGGCCCGTAAAGAATCATGTAACATTAACATGTAGTATTTCTTACTTTTTTTGCCTCTGAATATCATCTGAATTTCAAGGTCTCCTTGAGGTTAGAGTGGCTATTTACTAAGCCAGGGGTGTGCAAACTGGGGGGCGCAAAGTTTCTGAGGGGGGTGGGAGGGGGGGCACGGTGCTTACAGAGACCCCTGCGCTCTTCCCGAAGGCATTTCAATTAAAGTCTCTTACCTTGGCTCAGGCTGGTTCTAGCGACGTGTTGCCATGGATTGGACACCACAGGGTCACGTGGCGTCGCGTTGCCATGGCAATGTGACAACAGAACTCCGGAGCCAAGTTAAGGAGGGGGTGCAAGTAGTGGGGAGGGGAGAGCCGACAGGGGGGCACAGGGGAGAAAGGTTGTGCACCCTTGAACTAAGCCATGCTAAGCCTTAAAACACCAGCAAGTAAATTGGCCATAAAGTGTCTTCCAATGTCGGAAGGACTCTTATTGAGTAGTACCGCTTTGTAATTCTGACCCCTGCTTTTTTCTTTGGTGGAGTATTGTATTTTGCTTTACATGCTCTTACTGTATCTAACAACTTACATTCATCAGTAACCCTAAGAAAATGAGTCAGCCTGAAGAAATGTTGTCAATAGATGTTATCAGAACATATTTTTCCTCATTTTGCGATCGCCTTACTACATGCCCCTCACCTGACTCCTAACAATATTGAACACATAACACAAACCATCCATATTTATTGTGAGAAACCCCTCTTGAAAACTTTGATCTTATACAATAATAATTATGACATCCCCTCTTCATTTCTACTATCCTAAAAGTAATTTGAAACCAAGTACAGTATGTTATGGAAATATTCTAATTACAATTGAATGGGATTACATTTTCTACAATGCAAATGTTTGTAAGACTCCTTGGCTGGAAGATCCAAAAAAGAGGTATCACTGCTCGATTCCACATTAACGGCAATTCAAGTCAATTGCTGTTAACGTGGAATGAACTGCGATATCTCTAATTGGAGCGAAGTGAATCTCCCTGTTTTTGTCTTGTCTATAAAGTAGTCTTAAAAAAAGTGTGTGTGCCGAGCAGGCGCATTTTAAGTAAAACTTCTTTGTCTTATGTCAATGTTTTGTCACCGAAATTGTATTTGTAATGGTGATGTTTTTTTTTTTTTTATAACTTAAATTTTATTGAATATTTCAAACAGGAAATACAATACACAATACACAATACAGGCAATTCTGAAAGTGTTCTCAGCCGTAAACAGTAATATAACTCATAAGATAATTCCTGACCTTTCGGGCCCTACTTAGCCAGGTTATTCCGGATGTAATAGAAATAATAATAATAACGGAAATAAAAAAAAATAAAAAAAAAAAAAAGGGGGGAGGAGGGAGAGAGCGGTAGGGTGGGGACTGGATATGGAGAGGACATCAATCCGGGCAGCAGATCGCCGCTTGTCTCGCATATTTCTGGACAGATCGCCTCTGTTGTATTCCTATCCGTGTATACGTATACTCAACCTACTTTGTGTTCCCGCTCCCAAAGGAGAACGCATCAATATCTATCATAGCCAGATTGTGTTACTCTCAACCCCGGGGATATCTGTCTGTGCTAACCCCAGGTGTCCAGACTTTTAGGAAATTGGTGCCAGTGTCGTTAACTAAACTCGTCAACTTTTCCATCTGGCAGATAAACCACATTCGATTCCAAATCTTTGGGATGCTTGGAATATCGGGGTGTTTCCATAATGCTGTGATCTCGCTCCGCGTTGCTATTGCAAAATGTGCTATTAATTTATTGTGTGCTTTGGACAGACCCGTTAATGATGATGTTTTTAATTAAAAATCAAAACACAATTTCAGTGCCAAAACGCAAGGAAGTTTGACTTAGAACGTGTGTTTTAGCTATTTGCACTTCTATATTTATAGTAACTGTGAATTCCTTGTGTTTTTTTATGTGCGTGTTAGTCAGTGTGTGTGCATGTGGGAGTCAGTGTGTGCGGGTGTCACTGTGTGTCAGTCAGTGTGTGTGTGTCAGTCAGTGTGTGTGTCGGCGCATCACTCTGTGGGGGAGGGGGGTGCTGGTGATGATGATGATGGGGGTGGTGGTTGTGGTGGTGGTGATGATGATCATGGTGGTGGTGGTGTTTAACAGTTGGATTTTTCTATTTTTTATTATTTATTATTATTATTATTATTTTCAACAAAATAGAGAAAAGAACATTGTCAATTTCACCTTCTGTGTCCTAATAACTCCACCAATTCTGAGTCTGAATCACTGTTATTATTTTGCTTGGCATGCCAGCATTTTAAAGAAAATCTACGTACAATATTTGAACACGTTTATAAATAAGTAGATGTCATTTTAAGACATTTTTCTGGATTAATGGTTATTCTTCATGGTTACGTTTTGACGTTTTGGTTGAAAACATATTTATTCTTCATACAAGTAGCTATATATGTACTGTATAGACTTAATAATTTTCTTACCCAAACTTGCTGTCATTAAAGAGTTACGTGAACAAGGAGACAAAGAACCTGGTAAATGAAAGCACTCTAGTACCCTAGTATATTGTGTATAGTTGAATGCTTTAAAAATAATTTTATTACCGTAAAATAAGGGGGTATCGATAGAAACATTACGAATGCTAAGTACCCTCATCAGTATTGCTAATACTTACTAAGTAAAGTAAATAATATTACACCTAAATTGTTGTCTTTAGGCAAGTATTAAATGTAATAAGCCATTGTCCTCTTGACTTTAAATGTCTTTATTTCTGTTCAGAGGACTACTGCGCTTACGCAATACAACTAGATGTTTATAATCCTTTATATTGTGGTGATGAAAGTGGCATATTCACAATCATAGTTCTGCCCATACATTGCTGCAATACAGCTAGGGCAGCTTACTCTTTGTAATGTATCATTGACCTTTGGACCTGTACTACATTTAATTTAAAGAGAGGTGGTGTGACTTCAGATAATATTCACTGTAGTCAGCTTGTAATGTTACCAAGAAGTTTAACAGAGTAAAATTAGTGGTGTCTCAGATCACATTAAACTCATTCTCAGTAAGGTATGCTAACTCCCTAGTGTCTGATTAGGACATTCAGGTGAAAGCCACTATATTGATGATATAGGCTGAAGTAGCTGGATGTTAGACTCTTAGGCTGCGCTTACAGTGCCGGTAATGGCGTCGCGACGTCGCTTCAAAACAATTGTATTGATGCCGTTGGGTGCGCTTATAGTGGACGCGATGGTGATGGAGCGACGGCGCTACCAAAATCCTTGAACTCACTAGAATTTAATTTTGCAGAGACAGTCTCCCCATGTGACTGCCTATAAGCCAATCACATAGCCCCTCTGCCTTCCCCGTTGCTGACGTCACTCCCCTTGTAGCCAGCGACATGTCCAAACCTGATTACAACTTTCGCAATGTTGACAGTGACAGGGGATGTCATCGGTTGCGTCGCCGTCTCCGGCACTATAAGCATGGCCTTAGGCAGAGTTTGCAATATACATAATTGCTATCGGAGGGTCTATAAGGTACTGCGTGGATGAAAGTTCTCCTGGTCTAGATCCTTATTCAGTCCCCATATTTGCTTCCTTTATAGGATTATAATGTGGTTGTTACCATTGCATTATATATTATTAAGCATCAGCAGCTGATACTGTAAGTAGCAATCTAACCTCCAAAGCGGAAGGTGTATATATGCCATGATATATTGGCATGCTGTTAGTAGCTTGATACAAAGTATACTTAAAGAGTTATGTAATATAATTTTAATATTGTAGCTATTCTTCTAATGTATTTTGTCTGCATAAAACTGAGTAATGTTCAACAGTGTCCATTCATCAAACAAGCTTATAATGTATACGTCACTGATTTTCACCTGACATGGCTTAACTGTGACCATTCCGTGTGGCACACTGATTGAAATGTATTGATTGGCTATGTATTGAAGTCAGAACTATTGCATGGAGAAGAGATGTGTGAAAAAGATGTGTGAAAAAGATGTGTGAAAAAATTGTGCTAAGAAGCTACCTGTATTTGTTTGCAAAACAGTAACAGAAATGCTCCAAAGTCATTAAAAACATATTTTGTTCCATTTTTACAGCTCAGAGCTTTTTAATAGCAAAATGCAATTTGTTAACAATGCTGCCATTTATTGATTGTAAGAAATATATTAAAAGTGTTTGGGAAAATAAGAGAATTGGCATATTGCACTTCATGGTTTATTTTAAAAGAACTATTAATACATTAAATACAACTCCACTACTTTGTATTACTGTACATTCATTCAATCTTTCCATTAGGTTTTGCAGATACAGTAATGTAAAGCATCTGTCCCTTCTGGGGGCTGTGCTTGACACACTTTCCAGTTTGCCTGCAGCTGCACCGTTTCCTGGTAAAGACTTCCTACATTTTCTTAAATCAGTAAAAAATTAGACTGTAAAATAATAAGTTGTCTGCTGTATCTCACAATAAGTGGCTTAATTCATTTTTAAAAGAAATTATGTACTGAAAAATCTAGCCTTCTACCAATTACATTTGTGCAGCTGTTTGCTCGCAGGTAAGTGTGTCAGTCACGCTCTGCAGGGCGTGTTACGAACATTCTGCTAGAACATTGTAAATATTCTTATGCTAGCATTTGGTATACTACACTACATTTTTATTAAGGGAATACATGTATACATGTCACTTAGCATCAATAGTGGCCCCTATATTGCATTAGATTGTAATTTGGAGAGAGTTTATCTGGAAGAATAGCAGGAGATAACGAAGGGTTCTAATACCGTGTACACATCTTCCAAGGGAATGCATTACTTTGTGTGTCTTGGACCATCATTTTTCCCCATTGTATTAGCATAAAACACTTCTCCAAATATAAACTTTGTCTGCCTAAGAGATTTGTGTCACATAAATGTAATGTAGTTACCAAGTGTGCTACATTTGACACATACATAAGGGGCATTTTTTAGTTTATGTGCATCTATATAGAGTAGAAAGTGTAGATGTGCTGTCCTGAAGTTTGATACATACTGTAGCCCCAAAATGTTACTTTACTTTGCAACTATCTTGCACCATGTGCATCAAATTATAATTGGGCTAATAGTTCATCGAAGGCGTGAGGGATTATAATTAACATACAGTCTAAAAGGGTTTACATTATATTCTGGATTTTGGGCTATTATTTACTCTCCTTTTATAGCAACTACACAAAGTAGGATTATGTGTAAACTTCTCTCACTTGTGGCCTCCATTCAGTGTAAGAAATGTGATTATCACAAATATTTTTGCTGTATACCTATGCACACTATTTGGGAGTTTGACACATAACGGCCAATGCATTTCTGCAGGAAAGGAATGAATGTGGCATACAGAAGTTATGTTCTTTATGGCTCCATTAAATCACTTTGAGTATTTGAGTCAAGGGATTTCAAAAAGATAAACGGTAGCCTTTGAACTCGTCTTACAACACTTTATGCTAAATCACAGGTGATAGCAATTAAAATGGAATGAGAACAACATGAGAAATCCCACATTTAAACTACACTCAGTTTTGAAATAGTCATGTTGTTTTTATTTTTCAAAACAGGGAGAAAGGGGAACCCTCGCTCAGCTTACAGTTGAAATCTAATGGGGGAAGGTGCTCCTCTGGTAGAAATTTGTAGGCTATACTGTGTAGAGGAAAGTAAACCCAGTTGTGGGCCCTCATTCCCATTAGTGGGTGTAATGTGACATTATTAAAAACGTATTTTAATACTGTTACATTACACCCACTAAGGCTGCATCCATAGACACAGCAGCCGTGTGGAGGAGTGCGGAGGCGCGCGAAGGCTGAGGGAAAGAGGGTGCTTTCCCTGGCCTTCGTTCGCGTGCCATCCGGGGGGGTGTCTATGGGCGGGCCAGTGACGTCACGGAGCCGGTTCGTCCTCATTGGGCGAACCACTCACGTGACCGACCGATCGCGCGAAAAATCAGTTTTGACTGATTTTACGCGCATCGCGCACACCCTCCCGCTTCCGCGTGCACGCGTCCGCATGCTGTATAGACGCGATCACTGCCTTTAGGCAGTATGAACGCGCAGCGTGCGAACGCGTCAGCGCGGTCTGCCCTTCTATTGACGCAGCCTAAGGGGAATGAGTGCCCACAACTGGGTTTACTTGTCTCTACACAGTATATCCGTTGGGGGTTTTTTTTCAAAGAAAATAGATTTTTTTCTGCTTTGGTTTTTATATTTTCAACATCTTCTTTCAGAAACTTTATGTGAGCTCAGTAAAGCAATTTTTAACACAGGAATTTTTCTAAATGTTCCAACACGTGTCACATTGTATCTGTTTTATTTTACAGTGAATTAAAATGGTTACCCCAAAAAAAAGGTTCAGTGCTGGAGGAACCTGCAACATAGCATAGAAATAGGCGATTTAATGTTGAACCCTCACGCAGTAAAAGTGTTATTGAGTTTGAGTGATTGTAGCTGTCTGAGCTTAATCCATTGTCTCTGACAAAAAAAACCTCCTGTATATATAAAAAGATAGAAGTGTAAAGGGGGAACATCTACAGTTAAGTACATTTTATTATAGAATAAAATAAATCATAGTCTCTAGTAATGCACTTGTAAAGGTAGGATACACATACAGTATGCTCCCAATGATGTTGCAACTCTCAAAAGAGGGGTCTCATATCCGCTCAGATAATGCATCCTTGCTCCCACCATGGAATTTAGCACTGTATACTCATTTTATTGTCATGAATTACTCCTGCTGTATCTGTCCATCTGTGTACGTGAGAAAAAGTCTTCACGTTTTCTTGCATTAACATGGACAATGAGTGGCTCAGTGAGTAAAGACACTGACTGACACTGAGTTTGAGTAAAGACACTGACTGACACTGAGTTTGAGTAAAGACACTGACACACTGAGTTTGAAGCCAGGAAACCTGGTTCTATTCCCGGTGTCGGCTCCTGTTGACCTTGGGCAAATCACTGTGCCTCAGGCATCAAAAACATAGATTGTAAGCTCTACAGGGCAGGGACTGTGTCTGCAAAATATCTCTGTAAAGTGCTACGTAAAACTAGCAGTGCTATATAAGAACAAATTATTAACATTATAAATATTCTTTAGAATAGAGTCTTTTAAAGCAGAAGTCCAAGCTGCTGTTTTTATTTGTTTTCCTTTAATACTGTATGTGCATCAATACAATCCACACAATGATAAGTAATTAGCTAAGTTGCCGATCGATCTGTTCCCTTGTGATCGATCGGTGAAGATTTGGCTTGGGGGTTCACTAAATGGCTGCAGAGTAATATTCTGTTTAAGATGAGGAAGGGGATGTGACTTTGTAAATGATTGCTATAGAAACAAAAAAGGCTTGTTACATTATAATACATAAAAAATGTAATTCAGAGTTGTTTAAACGAGACTCGCTGCGGGTGGCACGGGGTTTACAGAAGGCATTTAAATTAATGCCGGGGGAGCTGCAGGGCCGCTGTTAACCTTGCTTACCTTGATTCAGACGCTCCTGGTGACGCAGCGCCATGGCAACGCGGTGTCAAATGACGCTGCGGGATCATGTGAAGGCACGTTGCCATGACAATGTGACGTCATGATGCCAGGACATCAGAATCAAGGTAAGAGGGGGCACGAGGAGAGGGGGACAGATGGCAGGGGGGCACTGGGGAATAAGATTGCGCCCCCCTGCCGTAGGAGACACTAATAGACACTTTAATAGTTATTTACTAGACACCCGTTGCCATCATCCAAGATGGTAAGCAATACTGTATACCTTATTAGGAACAATTTTATTGGCTTTGAAGAAATTGCACAAAGGAAGTAGACTCTGAATCAGGCACAGGATTTAAAAGAAAAAAGGTTTACAAAGAGGATATAAAAAATATAAAGTAGAAGTACCCCCAGAGAAAGTAAACAGAGCGGGATAGAAAAGATCTTACTCTGATGAGAAATAAGAAAAGAAATACACGTATTAACTTTATCGCTCGTTATAATGAGGCTGCTTCTAAGATTTCAGATAGGCAACACTGGCATGTTTTTTTTTAAATAACCATATTCTAAATAATGTTTTAGATGTTAATCCAATAACTGCCTTTAAACAATCTAGAAGTGGAAACAGTTATCTCTCTCCTAACATGTTTAAACAAACAATAACTAGGACACGACAAAACTGGTTGTCCACTAGGCCACATTGATGCTTTAGATGTGGTAATTGTAAGGGCTCGGGCACTGAGGCGCGCTGGTGCTTACCAGTGAGCCCCTGCAGCTGCAATAAGAGCGGCTTTAGTTGGGGCTCGCCTACACTTCCGCAAGGGAGCGCATGGCCGGTCACGTGAGCGGTTCGCCCAATGAGGGCGAACCAGCTCTGTGACGTCACTGGCCCGCCCCCCGACACGCCCACGGACGGCGCGCTAACCATGGTCAGGGAAAGCACCCGCTTTCCCTCAGCCTCAGCGCGCCTCCGTACAGCTGCTGCAACCCTGGACGCAGCCTTAAGGCATGTGATTTTATGGATATTTGTACCAAATCATTCATGTCCAATGTAATCCAGAAGTTTAAAGTGAAACAATGTATGAATTGTAAAAACATCTTTGTGGTTTGTTTGAATGTAGCTCTAAGCTAAAACATGTAGGAAGAATAAAAAAAAGGTTTCTAAAAGTAAAAATTATGAAACACATTAATATTATTATGAAAGGATATTTATTACAGTGTATCGAGACACTTTGTTGAAACCCATAACAAAAATCATGTTAACTTGAAATGTAAAGGTATTTATTTGGTTGGAGTAGACAAGCGAGCAGGAGACAGACAGAAAAAAATAATTTAGGCAAGAGAATTACTGGAATTACAAACTTGGTATTCTGGCACCAAATGATTTAAGCAAAGGGATAGACCTTATATGTTTAATGTAATGAATTTTACAGTATGTGTCCTCCCTTTCGAAATTTTTATGCTCTTTGTATTTTTTTATTTGAGGTTTATAAATCATTTTTTTAAAGACATATATACACACACACACACACACACACACACACACACACACACACACACACACACACACACACACACACACACACACACACACACACACACACACACACACACACACACACACACGCCACACATATTATACATTATTAAATATATAAACCTATCTGTCCTGTCTGTCTATCTAGATGTACAGTATATATGTGCTGTATATACAGTGGTGTACAAATTACACCCTCTTTGAATTATATTGTTTTACATATCAGGACATAATAACAATCATCTGTTCCTTAGCAGGTCTAAAAATTAGATAAATACAACTTCAGATGAACAACAACACATGACATATTTCACTGTGTCATGATTTATTTAATAAAAATAAAGCCAAAATGGAGAAGCTATGTGTGAAAACTAAGTATACCTTATGATTCAATTGCCTTTAGCAGCAATAACTTGAAGTAATCGTTTTCTGTATTACTTTATCAGTCTCTCACATTATTGTTGAGGAATGTTGGCCCACTCTTCTTCACAACGTTGCTTCAGTTCATTGAGGTTTGTTGGCATTTGTTTATGCACAGCTCTCTTAAGGTCCAGCCACAGCATTTCAATTGGGTTGAGGTCTGGACTTTGACTTGGCCATTGCAACACCTTGATAATTTTATTTTTCAGCCATTCTTTGTAGATTTGCTGGTGTGCTTGAGATCATAGTCCTGTTGAATGACCCAATTTCAGACAAGCTTTAGCTGTTGGACAGATGGCCTCACATTTGACTCTAGAATACTTTGGTATACAGAGGAGTTCATGGTTGACCTGGCGAGAAAAAGTTTGTAAACCCCAATGGTAATTCCGGAGAATGCCATATTTTTTCTATTATAACCTTCTTTAATCAGGACCAGTCTTTTATTAAATATCCAATAAGGGTTATATGAACTAATTCCATGTCTTATGAAACAAAATGATGTATGAATTAGAAAAACAATGAGTAATTATGAGTCAGGCTATGTGCAAAAGTAAGTAAAACCCTGGTTTATTGAGCAAAATTAAAGGGGATAATTATAATCAGGTGTATAAATAGTTAGTTAGAACTTCAGGAGAAGGGTTTGGGAGGCACCACCCTATATAAAGATCAGAAACTTTGTGAGTTTGGAAAAACGTCATGCCACGATCAAAAGAAGTCTCTGAGGACCACAGAAATGGTTTCAAAACCATTTCTAAGGATGTGGGCTCTAACAATCCACTGTCAGACAGTCTACCAATGGAGAAAGTTCAAGACCACAGTCACTCAACGCTGGAGCAGTCATCCTAACAAAATCTCTCCAAGAACAAACCAGCAAATCATCCAGGAAGTCACAAAGAACTTCAGAGTAACATCCAGGGATATGCTGGCCACTTTACCTTGGCTAATGTGAGTGTTCATGGCTCAACTATCAGCAAAAGACTGAACAAGAATGGTGTTCATTAGTGTTGGACCGGGTCCTTAATTATAAAAAAAACGGGTAACGGGTATCCGGCCAAAATTAAAGGTTCTACCCGGTCGGGTACCCAGCTACCCTGTTTGGCACTTAACTGCAGGGTGGCGGCAACATCTAGAATCAGCAGCAGCAGTCCTGCAGATGGCTGTCCAATAGGAACGCTCCGTCTCCTGCTCCGGTCACGTGGTTCCCCAGCGGCTCACACCAGACACTGTTTACCTTCTCTGGTGCTGTGGAAGTGATTCCTGCAGCTCCCCTGCCGGCTGAAGACACCTTTGATGCTGCCACCATCGCAGGACTGCTGCTGCTGGTCCTAGATGTCTTCGGAAAGGTAAGTAATTAGATTATTTACAGCTGCCCTGACATTACCCGACGCCGGGTATTACCCAGCGCCGAGCCCACTTCTCAGTTGCCGGGTCAGGGTAATGTCCGGGTAGCTGAAAATGTGCCGGTAATTCCGGGTACTCGGTACACCACTAGTTTTCATGGAAAGATGACCAGGAGGAAACTACTGCTCCCTAAAAAGAACACTGCTGCCTGTCTGAAGTTCGCCAAAGAGCAAATATATGATGTACAAGACTAATGGAACAATATTCTCTCAGCAGATGAGTCAAATGTACAGTAGATCTTTTTGGCCTCAATGGGAAACGTTATTTTTGGCAAAAACCAAACACTGTATTTGAACAGAAGAACCTGATCCCAAATGTCAAGCATGGTGGTGGGAGCGTGATGGTTTGGGCAGCTTTGCTGCCTCAGGACCTGGACAGCTCGCCATCATTGATACACGCATGACATCTTCTGTTTTGGAAGATTCTAGAGGAGAATGTCAAGCCATATGTCCGTGAGATGAAGCTGAGCCAACAGTGCGTTATGAATTGAAGCAGTTCCGTAAGGAGAATGGGCCAAAATTCCTCAAAAACGATGTGAGAGACTGACCAGCAGTTACAGGAAATGCTTAATTGAAGTCATTGCTGCTCTAGGAGGTGCCACCAGGTTCTGAATCTAAAGGTTTGCAAACTTTTTCACACGTGGATATTAAATGTTGAATCATGTGTTGAAAGATAAATGTTGAAAAAGTATCATGTTTTTGTGTAATTTGTTTGATCAGGTTATCTTTATCTATTATTAGGACTTATATTAAGATCTAATAAAATTTTTGGTTTGTGAAATACAGTACAGTATGTGAAAATCTCAAGGGGTTCACAAACTTTTCCTTGCCACTGTATATATACAGTATATCGTGATTTTAGTTTATTGCTTAATTCTTATAGATACATAAGGTATTTATTGAGATAATAAATTAATTGATGATCAGCAGCAGATGCCTATATAAGGTAATAAACGTCAGTTAGAATATCCCCATTTGAAATTGAACTCATGAAACACGTAGGGCATGTACAGGTGGATGGATACAGCCGGAGTAATGCATGGATACAGTGGATGTGTTGCAAGGGGGTTACAGAAGGGACCCTTTAACAGTTGGGCCATTGTGAGGAGCCTATGTATATCCTACCTTTGGGAGTGCATCACTGGTGGCCAAGATTTATTTTATTCTGTAATCAAACATACTACACTATGTAGTATCTCTCTCTGCACTTCTATCTTTTTATATAAACCGGAGGTGGTTAAGGGCTGAAGTGAAAGCCTTACTAAGGAGCAGCAGAAATAGTCATAAAGAAAAATCTGGACCGAAGTGGAACAGGATCGTTTCCATTCCCCTATATTAGGATAAATACATCTTTTTATGTCATTTTATTGTATGTTATTTATAGTTTAATTTATTTTGCTGCACAGATTTAACGTGCAGTTTTCTATTCGCTCTAACAAAAGAAGTCTGTAGTTTGACTAAGAGATACGTTGTTTGATCTGTACTTATTTTGCCTATGCTTGAGTGTACAAGCTTCTTAAGACGATATGATGATGTTGTACGGAAATTCCCTTTTTTAAAGCTAAAAAATGACTTGTTCAATTGGACTTTGGTTTATTTTTAAATAACCTTATTCTGGATCCAGGGTCATGTCTAGGGTATGAATGAATCAAGCTAGCTTCAACTCAGCCCTCTTTCCAAAGCACAACAAGTCCTGTATATTTTCTTCACTTTATTTAGGAAAGCAGCAATAAAAACAGGCACTTGTGGATAAGATGTTTGTGTTGGAAATGTGTATCTCTGTGGGTGCTTTGTAGTAAGGGCAGGTGAAAAGAATTGGCCTTGCCATAGGGGTGTAACGTGAATGTACTCACTCTGCCAATGTCAGGAAGTAAAAGACAGTGGGTACTGCTTGTGACACAGGGATAGGGGTCAGGCCATACTAACTGTCAGCAGGGACAGGGGGGAATGGGAAAGCCCATTAACTTGGAGGACTGGGGATGTTGCCAGGGCAACCAGGGGTGTGACAGACTGGAAGGAAAAAAGGCAACATAATGTATCCATTCCATCTGCACTGGGAGTGAAATGCAAGAAAGTAACATCCAAATACAGCTTGCAGGCAGAACTGCCAACGAAAGGGGGTGGGGGGAGGGGGTGGGGGGGGGGGGGGGTACAGAGAAGGCAGACATGGGTATTTCTGTTCCATGACAAACCTTCCATTTGTTTTTCCATTAAATAACCTTCCATTTGCATTGGCACAAACGCAACAAATATTTTTAACAACATTTTTATGCAACTGAAGAGGTATTAAATTATATCCTATTCAAATTGTATATGAATAGAAGATTATACCTTTTTTATTTGGACTGGCAGAATATATTGTATAAAGAAGCTTTTAAGAGCATCAATCCCATCTAGAGCATTATTTTTCAAAGCTTGTCTTTAAAATATATTCTGTCAGTCCAACTAAAAAACACACCACCTACTGTCGAAGCACTCATTCATTTTGTGCACAATTGCAACAGGTCTGACACAGCTACGAGAACCTATTTAAATTACAGTTACGATTACGAAATGTTTGGGCTGTAATAAGGGTTATTTACATTTGTTTTACATTTTTACACAGACAGGCAAAGTATGTGAACTGTCTCTTAAATGTGGTGAAAAAATAGGTGCAAAACCAGCGCTCATGCAAACAAATGATATGAAAACGACCTGAGATACAATGTCCAATTGGTAGTCCTGGAGCTGCCTGAAGAGATTGTTCTGGTATCTTTCAACCAGACTGGGAAATGTGGAAGAAAGCAACCTCCTCTGGCGCTGAGGCAAAGATGTGGAGTGGATAGGGAACAAGATTCTTCTTTTAACCGATAACCTCAGGAGAAAAGAAAAAGACAAAACATGCAGAGAGCCTGCAATAGTGCATTACCCAGGGAAAAATAAGATTATAAATGAAAAGAGCAATTTATTACACAATATTAAAAATAAACAGTAAAATACAATGCATTACATTAAAATATGCAAGTGCCTCTGCACTAGACCAAATGATCTTTGAGCTTGCTCCCTGACGAAGAAACCCATCATTTGAGGTTTCGAAATGCGTTGGAAGGTTTTCTGGCACCGCAGGGACACCGTAGCAGTGGACATTCAGTGGTGAAGTCAGCGGAGGAGTTGATCGAGTGTTCTCCGGCAGCAAATTTCCACGGAGCATAGAAGTTGATCCTCCCTCAGCAGCAGATGTATTGCAACCCATGGCGATCGGTTGATCCGGCGGAAAAGACCTTTAAACCATTGCACATGTCCTATTCACTTTTGGTGAGTAGGATTCCAATTTTTACCAAGGCGGAGCAAGCTCAAAGATCATTTGGTATTTTACTGTTTATTTTTAATATTGTGTAATAAATTGCTTTTTTCATTTATAATCTTATTTTTCCCTGGGTATTGCAGGCTCTCTGCATGTTTTGTCTTTTTCTTTTCTCCTGAGGTTATCGGTTAAAAGAAGAATCTTGTTCCCTATCCACTCCACATCCTTGCCTCAGCGCCAGAGGAGGTTGCTTTCTTCCACATGTCTCTTAAATGTGTCTGAAAATATGTGAAAAAATATTACGTATGAAAGTGTATAAATTAAATAGATCATTGAATACTTGACCTGCCCTATCTTGGTTTTACTGCATATTTTGTCTGGTTCACAGCTTCCCTGAAAACTCTCCTTTTCAAGGAAACCTTTCTGGTATATTCGAAAGGGGGGGGGGGAGACGGGGAAATTGTCCTGGCCCCGGAGGCTGTGGGGAGCTTTGCCGGCTGGCGCTGGCAGTTAGGCCTGACCTCTGACTGGGCCCCAGCTGCTCTTGGACCGGCAGGTCCGCGTCCAGCTGCTGGGTCCCAGCTTTCCCCCACTGCAGCAGGCCTCTCTCCGCTGCTCTTGCAGCCTCCTGTGTAGGCCCCGCCCCTATGCCGGAAGTTCGGTGGCTGGACTACGTGGCTTTGAAGGTGCGCGCACGTGTGGAGGGGAGGGGGTGATGTGCAGGGGAGTATTATATGTGATGTGCAGGGGGGTGATGTGCAGCAGGGGGATGTGATGTGCGGGGGGAGGTTGTGATGTGCAAGGGTGGGATGTGATGTGCAGGGGAGTATTATGGATGTGATATGCAGGGAGGTATGTGATGCAGAGGGGGGTTATGTGATGTGCAGGGGGAGAGGATGTGATATGCAGGAGGGTATGTGATGCGCAGGGGGGAGGATGTGATGTGCAGGGGAGGAGGATGTATTCTGCAGGGGGGTTTTATGCAGGGGTGTATTATGGACATGATGTGCAGGGGTTGGTGATGTGCAGGGGGGATGTGATGCGGAGGGGGGGGTATGTGATATGCAAGGGGAAGGATGTGATGTGCAGGGGGGATGTGATGTGCAGGGGAGTATTATGGATGTGCAGTGCAGAGGGCGGTGATGTGCGGGGGGGATGGGATTTGCAGGGGAGTATTATGGATGTGATATGCATGAGGGGGTGATGTGTGTGATGTGCAGGGGGGGTGATGTGTGTAATGTGCAGGGGGGTCATGTGTGTGATGTGGAGGAGGGGGTATTATGTTTATGGGAGAGGAGTGTGGGAAAGAGGTGGCGAGTGAGGGAGAGAGGGGTGGGGTGTGTGGAGAGAGAGGTGGGTGGGAGAGATAGAGGGGGGTCTCGCTAGGCCACCAACACTGCGGGTGGGTGGGGTCCAGTGGAAACTGCAGTACTGCGCCCCAGGAAAGCTATCGGTGGCCCTGGGTATACCCCTAAGATCCACCCCCACCCCAAATCTATTGTTACCAACTGTGTGACTGGGACAAACTCCACACTATCACACCCTAACATCCACACCCCCAAACCTTAATGGGTTCGGCTGTGCGGTTGGACCTTATGCCACCCTGAGTCATACTGCAGCCCACAATTAACAGCCACTTTAACTTTTGTTGCAACATTGTCCCTCATTCCCTCAAGAGTGTAAGTTCTTATGAGCAGGGACCTCATTACCTTTTCTATCTGTTTGAACTTGTTTGTCCTTATTTAGTATGTCATTCTATTTATGTACTATACACAACTCTGTACCCCATTGTACCACGCTGCGGAATACGTTGGCACTTTTGCAAATAGACTATAGACTATAATAATAATAACTTGTTTCTAGCCTCCCAGTGTAGGTGCATAGCAACTAAATAAAGCTGGTGCATTCCAACCTAAATACAGAGGCCCATATTTATTAGGAGGTGCTATTACATAATAATAATAATCTTTATTTCATACAGCACTTTTCTTCCAATGTGACTCAAAGCACTTTACAATTACAGTATAGTGTGCAGTACCCTGCACATAGGATTGTTACATTGTTACAGACACAGTCCCTGTCCAGATGAGCTTATGTTTTTGGTTCTCGAGGCACAGGGAGATTAAGTGATTTACCCAATGTCACAAGGAGCTGACACCAGGAACTGAACCAGGTTCCCCTTATTTAAACTCAACATTGGCAGAATCAGTGTCGACTCATTGAGCCACTACTTCTCTCTTAGACACACAAGAAACATTCTTGCACTAGCCTATTCAAGCGATTATTTTTTAGAATAGCACTGCTTAGTCATCATGGCTCCAGACCCCAAGATGCCTAATGCAGTTGTTTCAGCATTTGGGGAGTCTGTCGTGAATGAGACATGGAGATATACTATCTTTTTATTCTGCCAGCAATATTCTCTAAGCTTCTAAGCTTCTCTATTCTCTAAGCTTCGAGACCTGCCTTCCCGTCCATCAGGCCACACGGATTGGCGATCTGGGAGCTTATAGAATATGCCTCTGTGATTTTACACTACATGTTCTTCTAACATGAGGCAACAGGGAACAAACAAGATAAAACAAATAATATAAAAACAATAATCATAATCCCTTTATTACTCAAGTAACCAGCAGAACATTGCAGATCTCATTAGCAGGAAAAATAATGGGCTTTCCTCCTGTTAATACTATTTCTGCTAATGAGCTTGGAATGCCATACTGTGTTCCGTGAAACCAACACTTAATTGGGTTGTTTAAAGATGAACTGAAGATCTGTGGCTGTCAGTCATGCTTGGATGACACTTGTGAGTTTTTTTTCACTGCTGTTTCTAGATATCCTAACAAGGGCCTGAATGATAATTACTGTCGCAACCCTGATGGCAAGAGCCGACCTTGGTGTTACTCGCTTGACCCTGGAACCCCCTGGGAGTTCTGTGCAATTAAACCCTGTGGTGAGTTGAAACAAAATGTAATGCTTCCTTTTCCCCTTTCCTTATCTTAAGCAGGATGCCAAGCTGTAAACAGATTGGAAATGAAGCTGTTGCTGTCAATCTTCACCTCTAAGATTCTTTTTAATACATTCAGCCCGTGTGGGTTCAAACACATTTTACCAGAGAAAGTCTATCTTTTTGCTATTGACGTTCTTGGTCAGTGAGCATGCTATTGATCACAAGAATGATATCTTCCTTTACGTAAATGCATGCTTCAATAGTGCAACATTTCTACACTATTAAGCTAATTAGAGTATTTTTGTCATGCAAGAAATACTAGTATTGTTAGGATTTGCCCCATGCATTTTGATCTGTGGAAAATAATCTTTGTCAAGGAGATAGAGATTTGTGCATGTCTTGAAATGAGATTCGTAATTTTTTTTCAAACTTCTCTACAAGGGAGAATTATAATAATAATAGCATGTTCTTGTATAGCGCTGCTAATTGTACGCAGCGCTTTACAGAGACATTTTGCAGGCACAGGTCCCTGCCCCGTAGAGCTTACAATCTATGTTTTTGGTGTCTGAGGCACAGGGAGATAAAGTGACTTGCCCAAGGTCACAAGGAACCGACACCGGAAATTGAACCAGGCTCCCCTGCAGCAATCTCAGTGTCAGTCAGTGTCTTTACTCACTGAGCCACTCCTAAGCATTAATCTGTCCAGAATTTGAAATATATGATAATGGGGTGATGGTGACTTATTAAATAACAAAACATATACTGTAAGGTTTCATATATAATCATATATAGGTTTCGAGCCCTTGGATGGAAGGTTTCTTTGCATTTAAGAATTTTAAGCTTGCAAATTGGAAGTACAGGCAGTCCTCGGTTATCCGACACAATGCGTTATTCAAAATGAAGTTGGATAGCGAAACGTTGTAAAGCGAAACACGTTTTCCCATAGGAACACTGCTTAAATGAAAGGTTCCATTCCTGAAGGCATTTTTAATGCTAAAATACACAAAATATTTTACGCAGACAATAAGATATGCAGCACACACATAAATTATATAGTGTATATACTGTATTATATATATAATATAACATAATATATAACATAATATAAAAATATAATATTTATATAGTATAATATATATATTATATACACATAAACAACTTTGCAAAGCGTCGTAAGAGCGTTGGATAAGCCGTTTTGGCGTTGTAAAAATGAACATAGGTATGCATTGCATAGCGTTGGATAAGCCATTCGTTGTAAAACGAAGCGTTGTAAAACGAGGACTGCCTGTAATAGTGAATGCTCACAGTATAGAAAATCCTACATGTGCTAAAAGGATAAAAACAGTCCTAACATCAGATTATACAACCACATGGAAGAGCAAAAAGCTACAAATAACGCCAAAAAGCTAAATTAAAACAAGCTTTTAGAAATTTAGTTTTGTGGGGGATATTTCTAATATTGGATACTGCTACATCCATTATCTCCTATGTTTTCAAATACATCTCCTGTAAGTTTGATGCAACATGATTTGTGCCTAACAGCATCATCTTCATCCCCTGTCGACCCCTTGATGGATGAAGGCCTCCTCAATGATCTTCCAGGTATTGCGGTTCCATGCATCTCTTCCATGTCTTGCTACAACACATTTTCGGATTTCATCCTCCCATTTCACTTTTGGTCTTGGTCTTTTGATATTCCTTGGAATCCAGTCAAGTACCATCTTTTTCCTATTTCTTCTTGGGATATGTCCAGCCCACTGACACTTTAATTTATACACCCTTATAAGTTATGGTGGGTAAAAAAAGTGACAAAAACCCTGTACGTATAGCATACAGCACACAGCTCATAAGTGATTATTTTCATCTGCTGTATGCTACTGTATACGGTGGAGGGTTTTTGTCACTTTTTTGACCCACCATAACTTATCTAAGATGTGGTTGAGACCTATCCCAGCTTTAATTTGCAAAGCCAGTATAACCAGCCTCACACTGATGAGACCCAAAAGGTCAAGAAAGCTGTCTGTGAGCAGGTTTACAGGCTTTGCACTTAACCCAGGCTGTGCTGAAAGGCTGTTTAATGCAGCAGGCATGAGCTCATAGGGGATCATGTCAATATGGACTTGAAGCAAAAGGTGACCCTTTGTGCTCATTTACATATAATTTCCCAGAAGCGCTGGGAGCGCTGTATACTAGGAGATAACGGTGAAAAGCAGAGTTGCAGACCTATCTGAGACATGTGAATGTGCTCATAACTGATTCTTTTCATTTGCTGTATGCTATACGGTTGAGGATTTATGACAGTTTTTTTTACCCACCCTGAGGCACAGGGAGATAAAGTGACGTGTCCAGCGGAATTAAACCAGGTTTGTTTACAGAGTCAGTGTCTTGAGAAAGAAAGAGAGACCTATGCACGAGAAATGGGCACACCTGCGATACCTGAGAAATATGCTAATTGTATATGCTAATGATTGCTTAGCATAATTCCCAGGTATCTGAGGTATGCTAAGTGATTGGAAGTAGACCGATTGGTCTATAATTGTTAGGTCTTCATTGTCTCCTTTTTTTATAGATGAGGATAACTACAGTATGGTATTACAGTATTATTCTGGAATGTTCCTGTTTTTTAAGCAGCATGTAAAGAGTTTTGGAAGGATTTTCTCTACTTCATCCCCAGCTTCTTTCAATTCTTCAGTTGTAATTCCATCTTTCCTCCCCATTCTTCATGGATATTATTGCCTTTCCTAGAGCTGGAACGAAATACCGTATGGTACATCATTGGTTGCCCCTCTCATTGTCTGCTTGATTATGCCTTGTGTGCTTGTACAATTTCTTATAGAAGTCCTCAATTCTCTTTCAGATAAGTGCAGTCTATTATTGTTGATCAACCTCTTTGCTTGAGTGTGATGATTTTCCTCTTCCAAACATAAGTCTACTTCTTACTCTTCTTTAAACTGTTGTTATCTTTGCTAGTCTTCTTCACCATATCGCAGTAACATTTTCCTACTGTACATCTTCCGTTATATGCTTGCAAATTATCTTACACTGCTCTCAATTTTTATTCTTGAATCTTCTGATTGCTTAATTTCATGGTGTTTCCTCAGTAACTACTTTGTCTAATCTCATATTTTTCTTTGGTTAGTAGTTTCCCCAGTTTCTTTTGTGATTTTAACTATAATCTTCATAAGTGTTAAATGATTGTTGAAGTATCCCCATAAATCTGGAGCAAAGTAAAGCAATTTTTTAGTTTAGTTCTTGCTGTTATTGTTGAGGTACTTACTGTTTGTTTTTGTCTACTTTTTAATCCGTTTTCTTCCTTCTATCTTTGCATTGGGATGCAATTTGCAACGAACCAATTGGTGATAACTTATTATGTTATATATATATATATATATATATATATATATATATATATATATATATATTATTCTTATATATTATTATATTAGACTGTATATATATATATATATATATATATATATATTTATTTATATATATATATATATAAAATTATTATTATTGTTATATATATTATTACATATAATAATATTATAATAATAGAATAAAATATAGTCAATTTCATTTTTAATTCTATTGGGTCAACTCCATGTTAATTTTCTATTTGGAGTATTCTTGAAGAATGAATTCTATGTATTCTACCAAGCAGTCTCCATGTTCATTCCTGTTGCATATACAGTACTTATCAACCTATTCTTTATCTTTCTGCTGGGCACCAATCTTTGCATTGATATTCCCTATAGTGATTGTATTGTATTGTATGTCTTTATTTATATAGCGCCAAAAGTGTACTCAGCGCTTCACAAAGAATACAGTACAGGGAATTTTAAAAATACAATAAGTGCAGCAAAAATCAGACAATGGGAAAGGAAATCTCTGCCCCGAAGAGTGATCTTGCAGTATCAATTTCCTTTATTGTTAAGTGGATTCATTGATTTCGTCATAGAAGTCTACACCTTCATTGTCTGTGACTTTTGACGTTGGGGAGTTTTAAAGCTTGTATCTCTTTATAAACTGAATGATGACTCTTAGCTCTTTTTCAGATGGACTTTCATGCTCCATTACATTTCTCTCTTCCTAGTTTTTCTCTCCTGGCTGTCTAACACTATCCTTTGATTCTCCATGGCTTGTTTATGATGAAGCCTACTTAATTGACTCTTCCATTTTCTGTACTTCTTTTAATATAATAGGTGTCTGCTTTTGAGCTCAGTGAGGCCTTCATATTATCTTCTTACTTTACTTAGGCCAACAATATCCCATTTTATGCTTTCACGCTATCTTCCAGTTCTTGCAGTACTGCATTACTAGAGAGATTCAAGCAGTTGTTGTTAGCCCGATTAAGGTTTGACTGACAACTGGGGATTCTTACCTCCATCTCCCTATAAATAATTATCTTCAGATCTTGACTGGACAACTACTGGATCATTTTTCTTGTGGTGTATTGTATTAGTCAGTTTAATGTTTATAGTTAACCAAGAAGAGCAAACTCATAATGAAACAATATCAGAGATACAGTATATTGGGGCCATGCGATTTCTAAATTATTAACTATGTTTTTACATAATGTTGCATAAAGATTACAACATTAAAAGCTATTAAAAGAATTGCAGCTTGGTGATTGCAGTATCTCACACAGCATCCAGCCAACAAGTATCAAACATTTAATTATAGGGAAAACATTTTTTTTTTATGAAATCAGTAGTCAGCTGGAGGACCAGAAACTGGATACATTGATTGTTTTTCTTAATAAAAACGTATTTCTTATCAATAAAGGTAAAAATAGCACAATAGAAAACAAGATAGAAAATTTAGCAAAGTGCATGCAATACAAAATACCTGCTCTGAATTAATTAAGCATTTACTATTACATCTTATACTTTTACAAACAGCATTGTTTAGAAATTGCAACATGCAGAGGCTATTTTCATCATAAAAGTTATAAAGACAAGTTTCAGTAAATGTCAGCAATTTCCTAAACTACAGCAAAGATCTACTGAATACTGTTATGATTCATTTCTGTCACAATTAGTCACACATGTTATTGTAGATCTGAGTTATTTGACCTTTATAATAAACAACTTCTCTTGGGGTTTCTTAACAACTCAAGAGGTTTACAATACTGTATTTGCTAATAGATAGTGATATTGTAATGTGCAGAAATTACTTTATTGATTCACTTAGTATTCACTCACTTACCCAGTTCTTTAACTGCACAAAATGAATGCCAGAAGTTTTACATTTGTGTATAGACCAGTTAAGACATACTGTATATTGAAATCAATGAATTAAAGAAACAAACATTCAGATAACATTTGGGCCAATAATTGTAGAAGTTCCACAATTGAGAAAGCAATGTGTGATTGAATATGTTCACCTGGTAATACATTTCAAAAATGATTACAGTATAGTGTTTTGAGTTTCCAGGGAAAATGTCCCTCAGCATAATGTCCAGTAAATGTTTATCATTATTATATGTATTGCAATATAAAAGTCTGGCATATCCCAAAATTAGATACTGGAGGGATTGCCAAATAAAATCTTGGAATACAACAGTGTACAACGTGAATGATGTATGTGTGGTCCAGATGTTGTTGTATGAAGGATTTAAATGACAATTAAAATCATAGCTCTTTCATTTACTTACTTTCTAATTGTTATCACCCAATTGCCGGTAGAGCTGACAAGTTTTCTTACAAGCATCCAATAGTTTGGGCCATTCAACACTTTTACTCCATAGACTGTACTACTGTAGCTGTAGTCAAGTCAGCGGTGCGCAAACTGGGGGGCGCTAGACATTATTGGGGGAGGGGGCGCGGTTACAGAGGCCCTGCATGAAGAGCGTGAGGCCTCTGTAAATTTACTTACTGGTTCTTGTCCATGCGTCTCCATGGCAACGCAGCGTCAAATAATGCCTTTACCATGGGACGTGACATCACATGACCCCGCATCGTCATTTAATGCTCCATTGAAGGTAAGGGGGCGTACGATCGTTTAAGCAGCAGGCAGGGGGGGGTGCAGCGCAGGAAGTTTGCGCCCCCTGAGTTAAGTAACAATAAATGAATAATAGATACTTAAAAACATATTTTTAATAGATGATTTAACTCCTAATGCATTATACTGTATTGTCTGCCCTATGGTTACATAGTTACATAGTAATACTGGTAATACTGGAGCTAATAAATGCACATTTTAGCAATGGAAGTACTTCCATCCAACACTACAATAGACCAGGCTATCTTTCCCATTGACAAAGCTCATTTCAAATAAACTATAAATATGATTTACAACTAATGAGAATGTTTTCCATCTTAGATCACAGCAGTATGAACAACACTGACATGACAGTAGACTGCATTAAAGGGCAAGGTGAGGGATATCGTGGATCTATGACAACTACATACAATGGAATTCAGTGTCAGCGGTGGGATTCTCAGTTTCCACATAAGCACAATTTCACTCCAGAAAACTACAAATGCAAGTAAGTATTGAGCTTTATATAGTACTGTAAATTAGTTTTTAATCATGAATGCTATGTTACTGTTAACACGCTGAGTGCTTTTTGTTTAGGATATAAAAATCAGAGATGGCCCATCTGTTCAAATTAAATTTGCGTACTTATTTATTCATTAAATTCACAAATTCTCAAATATTTTAAATACACAAATATTTTTCTTGAATTTTCAAAAATTCTCCAATTTTGTAATATTGTTTAATACATTCGGAATTTTTCATTGTTATCCATTTTCTCATAATAGTAAAGGGAAAGGTAGGAGGATGGGGAAGTGGACTCTCGCTACAGCTCAATTTAACAGTATAAATGCATGGTGACAAAGGTGCATAGGGGGAATGAATAGACAATAGAAAATCAGGGAAAGGAAACACCCTTTAACTTGTACTCAGTGTCTCAGTAGATATGATTATTAGAGTTAATACTTATTATCCATTTTCTCCCTTTTTTATATTTTCTAATATTCTCTCATAATTTCAATTATTCTTTCTATTTTCTCTTATTTTAAAATATTCACTATTTTCTAGTTTTTGAATTTTAGAGTATTTTTTCAATATTATTTTTTTTCTTGTTTATTTTGTGCATTTTAAAATATTCTTCAATTTTTTTTTCAAATTTCCATAAATTTGTGAATATTCCCCCCCCCCCAAAAAAAATAATTTGGCAGCAAATTTGAATTTGCCCATCTCTAATAAAAACTAGTGACAAAAACTATTTTCATGTCCCTGAAAATATTAAAATTGTAAATTTGCTTAACATGCTAGTTTAATCAGATACTGTACGTTGTGCAATCTCTGTCTATACATACCGAATATACATACAGTATATATTTTGTATTAGATAGTATGATCCTATTTTACATTTTTTTATATATCAGCAGGGCTACTTTTTTTCTATTTTAATCTGTGTTGTATATATGTATATTTTTATAGCACCATCTAGGTATGCAGCGCTTTACAATTTTTACAAGACTTACTGTACGATACAATTACAATACAGGGAATACAATAATACAGATAGGAGAAGTGCATCAATACATAAATATAACATTGGGAGAAAGGAGTATTTGCCCAAAAGAGCTCACAATGTAATCAACATGTGGGAATACTTATAGAAATATATTAGGAATACATTTGAGGGCATTGATTAGATTCTCTAAATAATAATTTACTGTAGTGATTAGTGGCCATTTAGGACTATTTCCTGCAAATGCTTTCTTAAATGTCATGAATTTTCAGATGAAAATATAGAGGGAGTGCAGCAAGTGAGAAGAGTTGGAGGTGGAAGAGAGCCATAGTAACATAGGGGACAGAGAATAATAATAATAATAGCAAGTTCTTGTATAGCACTGCTAATTGTATGCAGCGCTTTACGGAGACATTTAGGCGGGCACAGGTCCCTGCCCCGTGGAACTTACAATCTATGATTTTGGTGCCTGAGGCACAGGGAGATAAAGTGACTTGCCAAGGTCACAAGGAGCTGACTCCGGGAATTGAACCAGGCTCCCCTGCAACAATCTCTGTGTCAGTCAGTGTCTTTACTCACTGAGCTGCTCCTGTACAGAGAGCATACTGTACAGAGAGCATACTGTACAGGCCTGAGCAGAGCATAGAGAGTAGGGGAATGATGAGAGATTAACGCTGATTTATACGGAGGAGCAGAGGAGGAGAGAGCCTTGAAAGAACAGATAATAATTTTGTAGTTAATACAGTATTTAATAGGGAGCCAACAAAGAGTTTTCAGCGGAGAGAAGCAGATACTGATCAAGGGGAGAGTAAGGTTAACTTTACTGCAGCATTTTTAATAGATTGAAGGGTAAAGATCTGCAAGTTCAGGGAAGCCAGTGAAGACAACGTTGCAGTAGCCCAGATGGGAGAGAATGAGGACATGCATTGACCTTTTAGTACTGTAGTAGAAAAATAAAAGTTAAATATGACACAAACAGACATGGGTAACTGGATGGATTGTACTGTAGTATTACTGGTTGTGATGAAAAAGGGCAAAATGGCACTTGATTTAGGTGGAATTATAAGCACCTCAGTCTTTTGACACATAGGGGCCTATGCTATAAGCCTCGATAAGACACTTATCAAGGCCTTTTCACCAAAAAGGCCTACTGCTATTCAGTAAGCCTTTATCTGCATTTTTTTTCTCCAAAAAATAAAAAAAGTCAGGCGAGCCACGAAAAGCCACTTATCGTCAGGTTCTCGTATTTGTGCAATTCTAGTAGCCTTGAGTAGGTTATAGGGGCTAATCGAGGCAATAGAATGGCGATTTCCTTGGAAAATCCACCCGCCAGGAAAAGTTTGCGTGACAGTGGTGAGAACCTGCCGATAAGGTGGTGAGAGAGGACTTAGAAAAATAAATGCATTTTTCCTGCATCAGATTCATGCCGGGAGTCCCCAGAGCTGATACCCATTAATATAAGTACCCTCTGGTGCTTATATTAATGGGTATCAGTTCTGGAGACACCCATGAACTCCCATGAATCCCATGCAATAAAAATGCTTTTACAGGCAACTTCATTACCTTAGCGGCAAACCCCATTGGCTGTAATACCATGTGATATAGCCGTGTGGTTTTAGGATGTAACGTACGTCCCTTGGATATGACATCACATCCTTAAAAAAAAAAGAGACAGGCACATGATACAGCGTCCAACCGGATTGGAGCTGTACCTTGTGACCCTAAAATGTAAAGAAGTTGACAAGTCAACATCCGTTGAGGATTTAACATGGGGCACTTTGGATTGACAGATGAAGAAAGAACATTAAAGAAAAGATGAAAAGAAGAAAATAATTACAGATGAAGATAGAAGACAGTGATAGAAGATAAAAGAAAGAAGATTTTTTTTACCTGATGCTGATCTTCAAGGTGGATGGCGTTGGGTTGCGGGTGATGACGTTGCAGTACGAGAGCTTCCAGATACGCCAGGATACGGAGGGTGAAGACTTCTAAAGGTAAAAAAAATATTGAATGTATAAATGTCTTTTTGCAGGTTTTTTATTGTATTTATTTATTTTTATGTTTGTGATTGTCCATTGACTGATACTATATTACTTGGGTACAGATAAATACGGTGACAGCAATGCATTTTTTGGCAAATGCTTGTTTTCTATTGATAGTTGTTTTTTTTATTTCTGTTTATTGTTTGGATTACATTGTTTTGAATTTGGATGGCTTGTTTTTAGAACTGTTTAGGATTGGTTAGCGTTTTAAATTATTTGTTTTGTTGGCTACTGGTTTAAATGAATTATTTGTTTTGTTGGCTACTGGTTTTATTTATTTAATTTATTGGTTGGCTACTGGTTTAAATTAATTATTTGTTTACTACTAGTTTTATTTATTTGATTGATTGGTTGGATAGATGTTTATTTATTTGTATTCTTATGTTTTGGAATAACATAACTGTAATTATTTTGCTATTTTAGTGATAGATTAATGTAATTGATGTGTAGTTGAGGTTTTTTAGTTCTTTTAGTTTGTTGGGGTGTTTAGGTGCTTGTGTATTTCTTTGATTATTGTGTATTTTTTGCCTTAATTATTTTTATTAGGTTGACCATTGAGTGATATAGTGACTTATCATGCCCATATTATATGGGTATGATATACCACTGTGCCAATCAATGGGTGCAGGGTGGGTATAGTGGTCCCAGGATGGGTGGTTAGGCCTCCTGGGTGGGTAGCAGGTTAGGGTGGGTTAACCCCTTAATTACTATAGCAGTTATTAACCGCTAAGGTGATTAAGGGGTTAGGAACCATTAGATTGTATTTTTTCTTGTATTCTTGCTGGCATCGAAGGATATGGACCTGCAGTATGTTGACGAGGACACCCTTCATCGTGGCAGGGATAAGTTGAATGTTTTATTTACTTTATTAATGCTGGCTGGCTAATGTTTGATTTTATAATGGGCAAATGCATTATTATCCATATCTGGATAGTAGTCATTTTGCCCATTACTGTACTGCATGTGTTTGGGGTGGGGGGGTTATTGCGGGTAGAGAAGGTGGGTAGTAGAGTTGTTGTGTTTATTTTTGTTTCTTGGGGGTAGAGATGAAGGGGGTAGTAGCCCCAAGGATGGATGTTTAGGCCTTCTGGGGGTAAGGGGACTGGTTAACCCCTTCATTACCATAGCAGTTCCAACTGGGTTGGGGTTAACTGCTCCCGCAACCTGCCAGACAGGCCTAACCACCCACCCTGGGACTACTACCCCCTTCATCTACCCCCTCTGCCCCAAGAAACAGGCTTTTAAGGTTTAACCCCTCCATTGCCTTAGCGACTGGGCGCTAAGGTAATGAAGCTGTTTTAATATAAATGTTAATACTAGTGTAGATGAGCAGGGGGTCTCCGGAGCAGAACCGCATTGATTTGAGGTCCGGTGACCCCTTGCTTCCCGAGATACAGGCCCCGTTACGGGGTGCCAGTATCTCCTATGCATTTAAATGTCTTGCGTGACGTGACCGCAGGAATAAAATGCATAGTGGAGCCTGTATCTCGGGAAGCTGAAATCAACACGGTTCTGCTCTAGAGACCCCCTGCTCATCTACACTAGTATTACAATTTATACTAAACTCTTGATCGCTGGTGAGATATGAACAGAGAGTGGCAGCTCTCGCTGTGCAGCTCTCTGCAGCTGAAAGAAATCGCCGGGTGAGCTCGTTTGAGAGAGGCAAACATCACGTCGCTGGCTACTTGCCCGTTTTGGGAATTTTGCTATCACAGGTAATCAAGGCATTCTGAATACAGTGATAGCAATGCTAGAAAAACTGGTGGCGTAAACGGCCCAGCGATTTTTTTTATGAAGGCTACTAGCATAGGCCCCATAAGGTTTAAGGTGTTTACTTGTCATTCCACGATGAGATTCTCATGAGATTGTTTAAAACTTGGAACTGTATTGCAGATGTAAGGTTCAGTATTGTTGGATACAGTTGTTTGTCATTTGCATATGTAGCAGAGTACACTTCCTTACCGCCGGTGACTGCTGGGTTGCCCGCCGGAGCTCCGCGTGAGTGGGGAGAGGTGGCGCCAGCAGACGCTTCGGACTGCTGAGCATGCGCAGTTGTGATCGGAGCGGTGGCCATCTTGGAATGGCTTCAAAAGCCATAAGAGACTACAAGCCCCATAAGGCATTGTGGGAAAATAGTGTGGCGGCCATCTTGGACTAGTTTGGGACTACATGTCTCATAATCTCTAGATGGAGGGACTGCTCACGTGGGGTTTCCCCAGCCAATGGGATGTGTGCAGGAGGGAAAGAGAGGATATCCTTTGGAACAAGGAGCCAGCGTGGTCAGTTGAGAAGGAGGCAGCAACCTGAAAGGCAGCATCCAGAGAGCAGTGCTCCCATGGATTAGACTTAGATAGTGCCCCTTAGGCTCCAGCTAGGCCCTGAGCCACCCCAGCGGAGTGTTGCAGGGAAGGCCCCAGATAGGGACCCTTCCCCTTTAGTACTATAGTAATACTGTTGCACTGGTGACTGATCGGCCAAAACGGGACACTGTGGCCTGGGACCACTCTGGCTGGAGCTCACACTGAGAGGAGGATCAGGACCCTTAGGAGAGATGGGATTTGTTTTGGAGTCCTCGCTACGACGTGGGAACCGCTCCAACTCACCATGCCAAGCAGCACCTGGGTACTGGAGTACCCAGGCAGGTACCCAACGTCCACCTACATCTACAGGGGTAGCGCTACCTCACACTTGGGTGGGATTGCTGGGACAGGACACCTGGGGTTATTGGTTCCACGGCACCCTCAGTACTTTTGGGGGAACCACCACGTGTTGGGTCACTGTGTTATATTGTGGGCACCGTTTATTGTGTTATCTGTGTTTCGAGTGTGTACAGTAAAGCTTAGTTATATACATACGTGTGGTATACTACTCATTACTGTATATTGGTTCCTGTGAGGGATTATCCCGCCAACGCTGAGATCCCTTATAGGTGGAGGTGCTGCACGCAAGTAGAAAGAGTTCACCTCAGGCTCCCAGAGGCTTACGCCTCCTATGAGCAACAGGTACAGCAGCACACGTAGTTCTCTGCGTAGTTCCCTTAGGCATAGGGAAAGGGGGCTACACATAACTGATACTTGAAGCCGAATTAATTAATAAGGTCACCAAGGGAGAGTGCATAGAGAGAAATGAGGAGAGGTCCCAGAATTAAGCCTACACCAGCATAGATCAACATATGAAGAAGAGAAGTTAGCAATAGATACACCAAGGGAATGATGAATGAGGTAGCAAGAAACATAGATTTTAAGCTCTACGGGGCAGGGACGGTGTCTGTAAAATGTCTGTAAAGTGCTACTTAAAACTAGCAGCGCTATACAAGAACAAACTATTATTATTATAATTATTTCAACAGTATCAAAGGCAGTATCAGGTCATGTAGAATGAGAAGGAAGTAATGTCCTTGGGATTTAGCATTATGGAGGTATTTGCTACTTATCTAAAATGACACTCTTTCATTCAGAGACCTGTTGTTGCAGTCTCAATGTGCATTCATTTGTAGTGACATTACTAGTTTGTAGCTTGTCACTAGTAACAGGCCATTTGTAACAGGGGATTTGTCCCTGTTCAAAAAGGTGCCTCTAATCCAGCAGTGTGGTGGTTAACTGCTGGTTGTCAATTAACCAACACCACCTGGCTGATTAGAGGTTGGTTAGAAAAGCCTGCCTTTGAGACAGGAAGAGAGATTCCTTAGTCCACAACTGGGCTGACCAAGGAAACAGACAGAGCAGAGGTTCCTGAGTCTCACAGATGAGACTGATAGAGGGATCACAGATGTCTGGAGCGCATAAGACTTCTACACCTGAATGCTGAGATAACCTGAGGAAAAGGCAGCAACCCAGGAAAGAGATAAGCCTTCCCCCTACAACTACGAGACAGATAAGACTTTACTTATAAGACTGATTATCTATGTCTGTCTATATATATATATTTTGCTTTTTATTTAAACAAGCAAAACTACTCTTTATTACACATTTTGGTCTACTGTATATATATACAAAATGTTTATATATATATATAAAAATGTCTCTATGATTTGGGCTAGTGAATCGCTGGACTACAAGTGTAAATATACTCCAACGTGGAGCAGATTTTGTTTGTGGATTTTCACATGTTTGCTGTGTTTAAAGCAACAGGCGCAATAAAGCCTTATTTAATTTCACCTTAAAACCAGTCTCCATTACGTACCTCTGCACACATCTCTTACACCATTGTTAACTCATATTCACATTTTTCGCGGTAGCAAAAGAAATTATTTTAGTGGTAAGTGTACTTTTTTAAGTTCATTCCTTGATGAAATCCCATAGCGTATGGACTAAGGCAGGGGGTCGCAAACTTTTTTCCCTGCGCCCCCATGCCAGCGGTCCCCCTCATCTCTGCGCCCCCCTCACCCCCGCTCCGGCACGGCTCCGGCGTCATGACGTCACGTTGCCAGTGATGTCACATGACCTCATGGCGTCATTTGACGCCAAATTGCCATGGCGACGCATGTGAGAAGCCGCCGGAGCCAAGGTAAGTCAGGTTTACAGAGGCCCTGCAGCTCGCCCGGCACTTAATTTAAGTGCCTTCGGGAAGTGCGCGGGGCCTCTGTAAACCCTGCGCCCCCCCGCACTCAGTCTCGCGCCCCCCAGTTTGCGCACTGCTGGACAAAGGCAAATATGGAGGACAAGTTTGGCAAGGAAAAATATTTTCAGTTTGTATCTCTTCCCTCCCAATGTATCAAGGCACTTTACTCCAATGTTTCTCTGCGTGCTGTAGTTTGCAGGTTGAGCAGTGTCAATAGTAGGAGTTAATATTCTGCTTTACACTCTGTTCTTAATGTGGAGAGTTTCACAAACTGATTTTGGAGCAGTTGCGACAAAACACATTATCTTTTGCGGTGATAAATTAGTTCTGACTTTGTCTAAATAATTACAGTACTCAAGTAAATAATGTAATGACCAAGTTATTTGAATTAATTATTTGATTGCCTACGAGTTAATTATTGGATACATACCCATTGTTACCCTTTTACAACCGACATCCTTTTTATCCTCAGTAGTGAGTGTTCTTTAAAATGATGACTGTATATACTAAAGTTTATTGGTTAAATTGCTACTCCTGCTATAGTATGTTATTAGAAAGAGATGGAATAAGCTTATCTTAAGATATGGGTCAATTATTTACTGTAATCTTGAAAGGGTCAAACTGTGGGAAATCAACTATATAATACTCCTTTTATTGGTTCACTCATGTGTAACATTTTTCATTTTAGTCGTGTGATCCAACTGAGGCCAAAGATGTGAATATGATTCTTGCAAATTATACATTCAACAAAACAGAAAGCACAAATCTTGTAATCATTGTAACTAAACACTGAGTGGAATAATGCCAATTAATCTTTGGGATTCTGTATGAAGTAGTTCATTTCTGCGTGCAGCACAAGCAGTGAATTAGATAAAATATGTCGGAGGCCAGATGTTAGCGCTTAACATTCACCTAAAAAAAGAAGGAATGGTCATAGCTCGGTTTAAGACTGCCAAATAACCAGTCTCGTGCATTTATGATAGTTTCTAGCCTTTTATACATAGCCAGGTCAGACAGGAAAGGCACACATACGTTTTGTGTCAGAACACCCGCGTAACAAGAACATCTTTCCAGGCACATCAATCATTCAGATACATTAAGAAAAAAAACAGTTTAGCACATAATTATGGGCCATATTATTCTATAGGACCCCGTCTGGCACCATTTACTTTAAGGATAGTTATCTATTATAAAAATATAAAGGCCTTCTGGTACTTTTAAGCCTACTCACTTGAATATGGCCCGCTATATAGTTATCATAGAAAAAACGATATTTTGGCCAAAATAAGAGCATAGAATTCCAACTAGAGCTTAAAGAACATCCCTGCTTGGTAAAGATTTGCAGGGATACTTTGACCAACAATTATGAAAAACGTATGAAGATTATATTTTATGGTATTTTAATCACTAACAAAAAAAACGGATAAGAGAATGGCAGATGAGACAAAACAGGTACTGAGGAAATTACATGAAATGAAGCAATGCCAGGACACAAGAACAAAAAAGCAATATACAGTACAGAGCTGTGCAAGACGATCCGAAAACATAACTGTGGATATAAGAAGATTTAATAGCAAGATGAAGAAGAAGACAATCAACGATAACGAAAGTCTTAAGAAGATAATGCAGGAAATCAAGGCACTCAAACATTATAATGGAAGAGCAATACATGACTGTGCACTTATAAAGTGTGATGAAGAGTTCTACAAGAAATTGTATGAAGACACGGGAAACACAGGGCATACAGAAGCAGATGTGAGAGAGAAGAAACCACCACAATGTGTCCTCCCAGAAGAAGTATAAAGGCAGTGACATCCACGAAGAATGGAATGGCCTCAGGGAAGATGGAACATGCTAACTACTGACACCTTAAAGGAAACTTGGGAAGAAATAGAGAGAACCTGTGCAATACTCTTTACATGTTGCTTGAAGAACAGGAAAATTCCATAATAATGGAGCGATTTCATGACTATCCCTCATCCATAAGAGAGGAGAGACAACCTCAAGAACTGCAGACCAATGAATCTACCTCCAATCACTTACATGATTTTTACAGAGATACTCAATAATCACTGCAACTTCGTCCAGCCTAGAGAACTAGCAGCCTTTCACAGTGGATACAACGTAATGTACCACAGCCAAATTGTACAAGAAGTGTGTGCCATAACCAAAGGGTTAACATTTGGTGGCCCTATCTTCCCCTTGTTTGAGAAGATTCCAACTCTATTTATTTAAATGACTGTTAGATCTCGGTACTCCACGAATTTCAACCACGAGTTTTGTTGTAATGGTTTAATTAGAATATGATAGCTGCCGTTCAATGATTAGATGTCTGTAGGAGTTGCTGCATGTAATTGATGGATAATCTGTCAGATCAAAACATTCCTCTTGTAAAGTAAATTTTAGTCTACAAGGTATTCATTGATGTTGAACCCTTTGATGTTGCTCTTTAAAACCATCAGCATATTGTTTAATCTCCAGATTTCATGTAATGTCAGAAGAATAATTAAGTTCTGAAGAGACATTTTTTAAATGATTTTGTTAACTGGAAATAGAACATTTTTAGAAAAATAAATGTCTGAGGCTAAAAATGATTTATTAATTTTTAAGGTAGTTTAATTGACGTAGCAGATGGAATGAATTAATTGACATCACATCAATGAATTAATTGATGTGCTGTGTGATGAAATTCATAATCACACATCTTTCACGATGTTTTGATTTTCTTGACGTTTTTTTTATTTATTAGTCTTTCGTCACCTAATGCATCATCTAAATCAGTACAAGCAGTGATCAGTTGAAACGTGGTAAATGGTGTTTTCCCCCTAATTCATTAATAGTTTTTATGATAAGGTCTGTTTAGCTATATAATCTAATCATTTCAAGGCATTCTGCCTACTGTAAATGCTAGGATATAGATGCATTACCTATGTAGAGGCAAATATAATACAAACCAAAACAGCGGTTTGGCCATTTTCAGCAGAAAATTCCAAATTCCGTCAAGGAATTTTCATCCAAAAATGGCCTGAATGGCTGGTTTTGGTATTTATTGAATTAGCCCCTTACAATGGGAGCAGCTTGTATTTTAATTCTCTAGCTATTTATTGTTTATTTATTTTTTAATTTTTATTTGAATTTTTACTTTTGAACACATAAATAAAAGCTCAGTGCTATGTACTAACAATACAGTTACATTTATGTTTGAAGGAACACCCTTTGTTTATAATTATACGTAAATTGTAAGTTGTCTCCAACTCTCAATAATGATAGTGGCGTTTTCCTCTCAGCCCATTGGTTTAATCTAACACCAATACTATGTTGAATGATACAATAAAGAAGATTTGCGAGTACTTGTATATGGAAAATGGCCGCAAGCCAAATTATAATATAAAAATGTTAACATTTAGAATTCAAAGTATAAAATGTATAATTTAAGGTGGTGTAATTCCAAATTAATTGGTACAGTCTGCTTTTTATTCGTTCCAATGCCTCACGGGGGAAAGCTAACCTTGTTAGCAACCTAATACCTTTAAGAGATAAAGTGGCCCCTACCACAGCATTGCTCGGTAGCCTTAGGCTGAGGCTCCGCTGCCTCAGTCAGCGCGCCCGCACTGCATGCAGGCGGCGAGTTGAGAGGCAATTGACCGCTGCCTTCGGTCCATAGGGAGCGGGAGATGGAGCGGGAGGGGGCGTGGTTTGAGGAGGGGCGTGGTTTAAGCGGAGGGCTTCAGCGGGGGTCTCCCGGGCTGCAAGAGGGTTCAGCGAGCCCCCACACATGCCTTCTGCTGCTTGCTCTCCGTGCTGCTCACCCCCCTCCGGTCGGTCCCCCCCGTCCCGCCCCACACACAACACACACACACACATATATACACATATACACAAATACATACATATATACACACACTTCCCCCTCCCCTACGATTTGGAGGTGGAGAAAGCTCTGACACTCCAGCCCCCGGCGCTGATAGGCTCACCAGCACACCCCGTGATGCGTCACCACTCGGGATCGCAATCCTCTTACATCTCCTGCCGGCTGACGCGTCACAGCGCGTAGTGAGCCTCATCGGAAGGAGGCAGTGGGGACAGCCAGGCACAAGGTAAGGGGCTGGTGGCCCACGCGCACGCAGCCATGCATGCGGCCGTCCACAGCGGGTCCTCAGCCCTAGGGTCATCTTTTACCCCTGTCATATATTTAAATGATAATAATCGTTTAATACACTTTTTCCATATATAATGTTTTTACAATCTGATCCTTCCTAAATCACGAGGACAACGTCATTGTGTTCATTTTTAGCAAGCTGTACATGTTAGATTCAATCAAAATAAATAAAATAAAAAATAAAATACATACTCTATATAGGGTTGCCAGGTGACAATACTGGACACAATGGTGAAAAATGCGGCGTGTGCGAAAAGTCGGTCGGGGGGGGGGGGGTGTATGTTATTTATAAATTCTCAGATCATTACGTAATTTTTTCTAAATTTCACTCCACGTATGCACCAATTTGCACCATTTCATATTCTATTTTGTTAAAAAAATTCTGGGGAAGGCTTTGGGGATTGAGCGCCCTTCCAGTATTTTAAAAAAAATAGAATATGAAATAGTGCAAATTGGTGCACACGTGGAGTGAAATGTAGAAAAAATTACATAATGGTCAGATCATTTATAAATAACATACCTGCAGTCATACAGTACATGGTCAGTTATACTGATCTTAATGCTTCTCTCACACTACTTCCCCCTTCATCCTCCTCTCAAAAAAAGTTTGTGAACCACATATTTCAAACCTAAAATGTTATTAGATCTTAATTTAAGTCCTAATAATAGATAAAGATAACCTGATCAAACAAATAACAAAAACATCATACTTTTTCAGCATTTATTTATCCACAAATGCTTAAACATTCAATATGCTTTGGTGAAAAAATACGTGAACCTTTAGTTTCAGTACCTGGTGGCACTCCCTTGAGCAGCAATAACTTCAACTAAGCATTAGAGTAGTGGTCAGCCTATCACATCGGTTTTGAGGAATTTTGGCCCATTACTCCTTCCAGAACTGCTTCAACTCAGCGACACTTGAGGACTTCCTTGAATGAAAAGCTCACAATAGGTTCTGCCACAACATTTCGATGGACTTTAGGTCTGGACTTTGACTAGACCATTTTAAAATGCGGAATGTCTTCTTCTGCAGCCATTCTTTTGTAGACCTGCTTGTATGTTTAGGATCATTGTCTTGCTGTATGATCCACTTTCGCTTCAGGTCACAGATGCATGGCCTGACATTCGCCTCTAGAATCCTCTGATACAATGCAGAATTCATGGTTGTGTCAGTGATAGCAAGCCATCCAGGTCCTGACGCAGCATAGCAGCCCCACTACCACCACCATGCTTGATGTTTGGGATAAGATTATTCTGTTCAAACACACTTTTGTTCTTTGCCAAACATAACATTTCTCTTTGAGGCCATGAAGTTCTACCTTTTACTCGTTTGTCCAGAGAACATTGTTCCAGAAGTCTTGTGGATCTTCTATGATCTCTTTGGCAGCAACTTTTTTTTTTTAGAGGGAAATTATTTTCTCCTGGCTATCCTTCTATGAATACTATTGTTGTTCAGTGGTTTTCCAATTCATACATCATTTGGTTTCAAAATACATGCAATTGGTTAATATAAACCCTATTGGATATTTAAGAAAATTCTCTGTGTGATTTAAGAAGGTTATCATGCAATAACGATGGGATTTCTGTAATTATCATTGTGGTCACAAACTTTTTCTCGCCACTGTATATGATGTTAGTATTCTCCATTATTAAAATAATAGTGGCAACAATAATATCAACAGTGACTTTAACAATTACGTCACTTAGAATGTAAGCTCTTTGGGGCAGGGAATGGCAGTGGAATCATGCAATACAAAGTCGCAACATAATCGCCCAATGATGTAACTAATTTAATATTGGACCATGGTTAAAAGTAGAATTACACAAATAATGTGGGCTTCCTGTAGCTCAGGGTAGTAACATTCAACTGCTGGCAACCCCCTGTATTTAGTTTAGTTACAGAAGATGCAAAAATATTGTCATGGGGATGGGTGATTGCTTCTAGAGAAAATACAATTCTTCCAAGGCTCATCTTGTTTAAATACTTTAAAATGAGTTAAACTTCGGGTCAGGTTTGGGTTAAAAATCATCAATCACCCAGATTTAACCCCTTAAATATCTTACTGGCATTAGTTCAACTTGGTCCAAGGCCCAGGTCCAAAAAAAGTTCTATCAAATTACTTAACTTGACGTTAACCTAACTTAACATCATGTTAAGCATTACTGCAGATCTTCAAAGTGAATGTTTTGTTATGTAAAAAGCCTTGCGTTAACTATAATGGCTGTTTACATGATCAGCTGCAAAAGAGGCTTTTACCCTTACAGCTTATATCCACTCAAGTCCATTAAGTTTAACGCAGGGACTTAGCGTTAAATTATTTACTGTAAGTCATATTGTACCTAAACCTTTAACTCCCTACAGACTCTAAAATAGGGCTTTTTGAGGAGAGACAGAGACCAGGGCAAAGAGATGTAATAATTTTGCAGAGACCCTATTAAACTCTCTTATATGCAACAGACTCAACATACCTAAGATACCTGAGAAATTTGGTAATTTGAATATACTTTGCATATTCAAATTCATATATTTCCCAGACTCTCTCCATGTGCCCCAATTTCCTCCTCCTTCCTCTCCTTTCCTCTTCCTCTCCAGCAAAACCCCTTTTCAGACTCAGCATTTGAAATGAATAGCAAAGCACATTGAATTAATGCTTGGCGAATAGCTTGCAAATAGATATGTGTTCAATTGCAAAAGTTTGAATTGAAAGAAACGTTTACCCTAAATATTCGGTTGAAATTCACAAAGTTGAAGCAAAAAGGAGAGAGAGAGAGAGAGAGAGAGGAAGGTTTGAATATGCAAAGTATATTTAAATAATTGAAATTGGCATATATATCCCTGGTATGTTCAGTTTTGTGCACAAGTATCTCTCCACATGTTGTATAAAGGTTTGTTTGGTTGGGTATATAAGTAACTTGGGACGCTTGTAAAATAAGTCTCCTTCCTACCAACTCTCCTCTCACTCTATTTTCTCCTCTTTTCATGTGGTGAATTTCAAAGTTTGATTGGAGTTTTCATTTTAGACTTCACAGAAAAATGTTGGCAAACTGCTCTCAATCTTTTGTATAAGTTTCAAGTTTCCAAAAAGGGGCCACGTTTGCATGAGGTGGGAAACCATGCAAACATTTAGCATGGTTCGCAACCTCATTCAAAAGTTTTGCACATCTGTAAGTATTGCCACACAATGTCATTGTGATAATATCATCATTGTGATGTACCTCAGCAGATAATGAATGTCAGGTTTTCCTCCCAACCTTCCAAAAGGAATAAGAATTACTTGATTATAAGATGCTCAGAAGGACAGAAAAGTGTAATCAACGCAGTAATCCCATTGAGCATTGTTTTGTACATTTATTTTAAATGGGTAGTTCTTTCTATTCAATGTTTGCAGTGATGCAGCTGGAAAATCCAGTGTTTCTAAGATTACACAATTTTTGTTTATAATTTAAGGTAACTAAAATGGCTTGCCAGCAATACTTTCTTTCCTTAAGTGCCAGTAGTTGGTGGTTTTTAGATAGGCCCTGTTGAATGTGCACTAGAACCTGCTGGCATGCCCAATAATGTCATCAACATTGATAACCGTGATGGCACCTCATACCAGTAAATTAAATTGGAAATGAGGAAGGTGTCTTCTGTGTGGGAGAGGGGTAAGGGGAGAGACTACTTTACTAGAGTCCCACGTGCTATCCCCTCAAACTAACCTTCAAACAAGTGGATAGACACGTGCTCAAAAAGGAGCACACCTGAGAGGTATGCTGATAGGATATGCAAAAAATCCGATGTCGGATTCGATAGAAACACGTCCTGCGTACCGGATTTACGTTAAATCCAACGTTGGATTTTTACAATCTGAGCAACATGGAGGGATTCTAAAGAATCCGCCACAGGCTCAAGTTACTGAAATTGACTTTGGTTTTCAGCGTGTGGCCTGGATTTGGTTTTAAAAGCCTGAAAAAATCCACAGATCAGATTCAGCCAGGTTTGCCTCTAGTGGAATCAGCCATGTGCTCAGAGATACAAGCAGACATATTTAAATACTGCAAACAAACACACCCAATACCTTGATAAAAGCCCAGACATAAAAGTAATTCCCTCCTTAAAGATTTTACAGTCTGAGTGTTTCTTTTTTTTATCATAAGAAAATAGTTTTTGCCATAATCATATATTTAATTTGAAAGCATTAGACAGATGAATAGACCCAGGCATGCAGACACATTTATGGATTGGCATATCATTTTATTACATTATCAGTTTTCAGTGGCTTGCAACTTTTTGGCCCAAAAACCTGCAAGTTTCGTGACTGTATCATGCTGAGCCAACATGCCAAATTTGGTGAAAAATAACAATGGATTTGGATGATGGACATCTTTAAAAATGCGTCTTTTAACAAAAATGGGTCTTAGCAAATGGTATATTACATTTGGAACGGCATGGCCATGGGGTGTAATGCAAAGCCATACAAAATAAATCGCAGTTTCAATAGACAGTTAAATGTAATGGATCTGCACATCTGAAGAGTAATCATTGAGCTTGTCCTTGTCAGTAAATCTGTGTCTTGGCTTATTTGTGCACCTTTGGATGATGCCCCTAATTTATTGTGGGCGCTTGTGACACATTTTTTGCTTATATCAAATTACAACTGGCAATACTGTACATTTGAAGTAAGTGCTTATATAATATGCATGGTCTTGGGGTTACAAAGCCTCATATGAGGATTTTAAGGAAATGTAGGAAATACAATAAAATATGCTTTGACTAAAGCTTAAAAACGCACCAATGTGGGTCTCTGACAAAATCAATACGTTTATTAATAAACCACAAATGAAAACACAAATGGGTATATTTTACTTCATATTTCACATGTTAAAATCATACATAGTACATAGTTACATAGTAGATGAGGTTGAAAAAAGACGTAGGTCCATCAAGTTCAAGCTATGCTAAATTTAGACAACAGATACTTTAACCTATATCTATACTGACATATTGATCCAGAGGAAGGCAAACAAAAAAACCCATTAAGGGGAAAAATTAATTCCTTCCTGACTCCAAGAATTGGCAATCGGATTAATCCCTGGATCAACATCTTTCCCATGTATACTTATTTGGTATACCTTTCCCATCTAAAAAGATGTCCAACCTTTTTCTCAGGCACATATTCAGCATATACAGCATAATGTTTTGTACATGATGTAACTTTTTACTCTGTGTGTGTGTGTGTATATATATATATATATATATATATATATATATATATATATATATATATATATATATATATAATACTGAGTTAAGTTATGGTGCGTAAAAAAAAGTGACAAAAACCCTCCACAGAAAGAAAATATGCAAATATAACTGTATGCTCATCTGCATGTCTTAGGCAGGTCTGCATCCCCACCTTTCCCCATTATCACCCAGCATACAGCACTTCCACTGCAGCAAGGGATTCTGGGAAATGACATGCAAATGAGCACACATTGTCACTTTTTCCCTCAATAACCATTTTTAACATGGTTCCCTATAGGCTTAAGCTTGCTGCATGGTCACAGCTTTGAGCACAGCCAGGGTTAAGGTGCATACCCAGAAAACCACCCACAGACAGCTGTTTCGACCTTGATGGGTCTCATCAGTGTGGGGTTGATATAGGGAACCATGTTAAAAATGGTTATTGAGGCAAAAAGTGACACTGTGTGCTCATTTGCATGTAATTTCCCAGAATCCCTTGCTGCAGTGGAAGTGCTGTATGCTGGGTGATAATGGGGAAAGGCGGGGTTGCAGACCTGCCTAAGACATGCAGATGAGCACACAGTTATATTTGCATATATATATGTGCACTTATGTGTATGTGAAAGAGTGAATAAGTGAAATAGTACACTTGTAAACAAAAAATATATATAAGACAATAATAGTCATTAGTGATACATGTGTTAATGAAAAAATGCATATACCATATATACAAAATGAGAACTATACATATATCCACTTAATATGTATAAAACAAAATGAAATGTGTAATAAACCAAACCAGTGAAAGTTCAAAGTGATTGGTTAGAGTAAAAAACAAGATGATAATGGATCTTGATGGAGCGGGCGACTGCTTTGGGGTGATGTTGCCACATCATAAAATACAGTAGAGGCAACGTTTATTCTAACATTTGCCGTAAACTAGCCGGGTTACATTCTGGGTATGTGCTGGGTATGTGCTGGGTATGTGCTGGGCTAGTTTGAGGCACGTTTAAGGCATTTCTGCATTGACTAACGACCCATAGGATTAACACAGCAGGGATCCCTGGCATTCCAATTCAGTTTGAATGGGACTGCCAGGGACCCCCGCTGTTAATCTGATAGGCCATTAATCAATGAAGAAATGCTGGGGCTAGTTTAAGGAAAGTTTAAGGCATGTATTCAGAATGTACCTGGGTGTTTCCTGGGTTTTTTGGGGAATTGCCACTGGTTTTTGTTCGAATAAGAGTTGCCTCTACTGTATCTAAAAGAAAAAAGAAGCCCAAGCTCCATAGCATGATACCGTTACAAATAGTTTAATAAAAGAAACAAGAGAAACACTCTCTTGGACAAGCACTCACAAGAGAACAAGATAAAAAAGCATTTGAGAGCTAAATCTCTGTCGTTGTGACATCACCGTTCGGAGTATATGGCGGGTCCGGTTACCGGTTCACGAGAAGTCCACACACATAATCTGCTGGATTATGAGTAGGTATCCTCTCTGTCCCCCTAAGTGACGTTGCGATGGATGTGCTGACGTCACCTGAGCGAGTCCATGGGTCCGTGAGGAAGTGAACAAGCGCTGCGACCCGGCTACCTCTATCATTGTGTTGGGCCTGGCAGTCTCCGTTTGTGTGCTGCCTGCATGTTGTGTGGGATTCCTTCAGCATGGACTGTTTTGGCGGTCCTCTCAAGAAGTTCAGCACTGACTCCACAGTACCCAGGACGTTCCTACCGAGGGGATACCTACCCGTAATCCAGCAGATTCTATCTGGGGACTTCTCCCCGGGTAACCAGACCCACCATATACTCCGAATACTGACGTCACAACGACAGAGATTTAGCTCTCAAATGCCTTTTTATCCTGTTCTCTTGGGAGTGCATGTCCAAGAGTGTTTCTCTTTTTTGTTTTATTAAACTATTTGTAACGGTATCACGCTATGGAGCTTGCGCTTCTTTTTCTTTTTTTTCTTATATATATAGAAAGTGAATAAATTATATATTCTATTTGATCTATATGATTTATATATGTTTTCTATTTTCATATAGAGACTTGAGTGAAAACTATTGTCGAAATCCTAATGGTACAGAGTCACCATGGTGTTTCACTACAGACCCAAATATCCGAATTGGACATTGCTCACAAATACCAACGTGCAAAGTCTCCAATCATAAAGGTAAACGATGAATAAAAAACATTGCTCTTTTACATTAACACCCTGTTAAAGAAAACTGCATTAATCTCTGAAGACTAATTGGGTTACAAAATACATTCTTTGTGATGCTTTCAAAACCTTTATCTCTGTTCACTTCTAAGCAACCACCATATCTTAATAAAAAACATAAAACCACCAAAGTGGTTGGGAATTGCCACATTTTTAATTAATATGACCATATGTACGTAAAAGGCATGTGTATGTAAGTGTACACCCACAAAGGGCTCTTTCTTATTGTGCAGGGGTAAAATAACAATGTGACAGCTTTATCTATAGCCCTTCACTGCTGCCAATTCCTAACACTTTACTAGTGAGTTCAGGAGTTTACTTAGAATGGAACATTTGGAAATACACATGTTGGAAGCTATTAGAAATCTTGATAAAGTATGTATGACCTATTCAAATTGGGTACAAAGAAACAAATGGCAGTTTAGTGAATGGGCAAACCTCCAGCTTACCATGTCATTGAATTGTAGGCAGATGTTCAAACAGAATTAAAATAATAAAACAGTACCTTCAAGGAGAAACGTATTTTGTTCAGATGGCTTTATAAAAATACACTTTCATGTTTTTTGTGTATTTATTCAACCTTTTTGTCTTCTTTTGCAATCAAATGGTTTGGATTTAGTTTGCAAATCCTGTGTCTTCCTTTGTACGATGTTCAAACCTCTTGGACAGCTGCTGTACAGTTTCTCTCCTGTCTGCTCTGACAAGGTTATTTTGTCAATCTGGGCTGCACATGGCTTCTTTAGAGCTTGTATTTGCTATTTTTAGAGTGTTATCATGGAAATGGCATCACCTACAGAGGGACGTTATCTAGAACAAGATTTAGGCTACCATGTACTATGTGGAATAAGAATATGGAAGACTTAAAAAGGTATGTACAGTATGATTTGACATTTGATTATATTTTATCATCATGACCAAATTATATCTGTAATGTTTGTTTTTTAAACTAATGTAAAAAAAATTGTCACTTTTTATTTTAATTAAGGGAAAATGTAAAAAAATGTGAAATGCCAAAGCAACTAGACGTAAAGAACCATATTTACTAAGCGCTGTTACAAAGCAAGGTACCATTAGGCCAATTTACTTGAATGTGCTTTGGGGTACCCTATGACCTAGAACACATAAAATATGGCCTACTGTATAATTACATATACAAATAAGAAAAACATAAATAAATACCTTAATACCTAACTTTAATATTTAGTAACTTCCATTTCTTATTTGCAGTAAATATCTTCAGCCAAATTCTCTACTACATATGTGTAACCACAGCACAGATTTTTAATATGCACACTATAAGAGAACTTTTGATAAAAATGAATATTAGTGTAGCTATATATATATATATACAGTGCTTGACAAATCACCCAAAAATCTACTCGCCGAACCAAAAAATCTACTCGCCACTAGTCCCGCCACACAGGCACACACACACAGGCACACTCACTCACGCAGAGACACACACGCAGAGACACTCATGCAGAGACACACTCAGAGACACACTCACTCAGAGACACACTCACTCAGAACACTCAGAGACACACACTCGCTCTGACACACACACACACACACAGATACACACACAGACACACACACACAGACACACACACACAGGCACGCACACACAGGCACGCACACACACACAGGCACGCACACACACACAGGCACACACACACAGGCACACACACAGACACACTCACTCAGACACACTCACTCAGAGACACTCACTCAGACACACACACTCAGACACACTCACTCACAGACACTCACTCTGTCACTCACACACACACTCACCGGGTCGCACGCGGCAGCAGGCCCATCCGCACGGCAGCAGGCCCATCCGCACGGCAGCAGGCCCCTCCTTAAGGCAGCAGGCCCCTCCGCACGGCAGCAGGCCCCTCCTTAAGGCAGCAGGCCCCTCCGCACGGCAGCAGGCCCCTCCTTAAGGCAGCAGGCCCCTCCGCACGGCAGCAGGCCCCTCCCCCCCGAAGCACGCTCCCCGAACACCAAGCGTGGATCGGGGGCAGGTGATTAGGGGGAGATCATGCGCAGGAGGTGCGCACGGGGGAAGCTGGGTTAGCGCTTCCCCCTTCGTCCCACGTGGGTTGCGCGCGGGGCTTGCTTTGGGCTTCCCCTTCCGTCCCACGTGGGTTGCGCGCGAGGCTTGCTTTGGGCTTCCCCCTCCGTCCCACGTGGGTTGCGCGCGGGGCTTGCTTTGCGCTTCCCCCTCCGTCCCACGTAGGGAGCGGGGGGGGTGGTGAGGGTGCGGGGGATTCTGGGTTTCTGGGGGGGGGGCAGGCAGCGGGCCCACAGGCAGCACAGAGGGCCCACAGGCAGCACAGAGGGCAGGACACCCTGCTTGCCCTGTGCATGCGCGCCGGGACCAAGGAAATCGCCGCCATTTTTTTTTAACTTTTTTTTAAAATGTAATGAACAGGCACCCGGCCGGGCTCCCCCTGACTCACGGGAGGAGATCAGGAGGGGGAGGAGATCAGGGGAAGGAGCTCTTCCCCGCGTTAACCCAATCAGGGAGGGAGATTATTTATTTATTAAAAAAAAAAAAAAAAAAAATTTGGCAGGAGCAGGGGAATTTATAGAGCTGCAGCACGGCTCACCAGCGGCCTAAATCCACTCGCAACGGGCGAATGGTTATCATTATTTGTCGAGCACTGTATATATATATATATATATATATATATTGTCAGGAACAAGAAGAGGTCAGGGATCGCAGCAGGCATAGGATGTTCAGGAACAAGCAGAGGTCAGGGTTAGGACAGGCAAAGGATGGTCAAGAACAAGCAGAGGTCAGGGCTGGTGGCAGGCATAGGATGGTCAGGAACAAGCAGAGGTCAGGGCTGGAGAGAAGTAAGTGAAGTCAGGTCCGAGCAGGTTCTTGTAAACGAAATTTGACATAACATGCAACAATGTAGCAGCAAACTTAAGTACTGGGAAGAACCACAATACACAGGCACAAGAAATGGGCAGCAGAGTTCTTAAATAGGGCTGGGTGCAGGAAAGGTGCCGGTGATTAAGTCATTAGACACAACAAACTGTAGTGCCTGCTTGACTTCAGTAAGTATGTGAGGCAGTGCACTAGGGGGGCACAAACTGGGGGGCGTGATATTTTCTGTGGGAGCGCAAACTGGGGGGCGTGATATTTTCTGTAGGGGTAGGGGGGGGAGGCGGTGGTAACAGAGGCCCCATGCTTCCCCAAAGGCATTTGAATTAAATGAGGATTTTGATTTTTAAACCATTTATGGAATGATCTGGTTGTGAGAAGTGATCACGAAGAAGGAAGATACTGCTCACTTGTGGGACATCACTTCTCACAACCAGATCATTCCATAAATGATTTAAAAATCAAAATCCTCAATGGAATGTTTAAAAGCACCCAAGAACGGAAAACATTTGAACTTAGAATGATAAGACTCTTTGACACCAAAACCAAAGGACTTAATGCGGACATGGGTTTTCTCACACCCTATCAAAATTGTTTGTAATTATCCTGCTTGCCTCAATTCTTATCCACACTTTCTCTCCCCTCCAGCATCCCTTTCCCTCCCCACCTTTCTTTGACACTGTCCCATGGCTTCAAACACTTAACACCCTACCTTATCTACAGTAAATATCTGTTGTTTTTTTTTTTCTCCTCTCTCTACACTGCTTTAGCCATTGAATCCTTTGTATATCAGTATTGCTTGACCTGAAGAAGAGAGGAGAACTCTCGAAAGCTTGTCCTATGACATAAATTGTTAGTCCAATAAAAAAGGTATCACCTAATACTGGAGAACTCATTTATTCTGCACTATATATATATATATTAGTAATATTTACATACTGTACATACATTGCAAAGGAAATACACTGTATCGATCTGTATTAGCTTTAACAACTGTAGAAGTAATAGTAACAACAGTTGTTTATGTATTTGAGATGAAACCGAAGAAGTTGTAATATATCTGTTCTAATACACACTGTTATGTTGTTAGTAGTATGTACAAAGTAGCAGCGCATTGCACAGTGATGTTTTGACCACAAACAGTCATGATGAGGAGACTGACCAGGTGTAACTGCCTAGTGGCAGCACTGAATTGGCTGTGTTAAGTCTCTGCAGACTCTAAATTAGTTACTGGGCAGTTTATATGATATATACATGTTTATATGGCCTGTACAGTGTGAGGTATAAGTTAAGGCAGTCTTAGAGGGTCTATAGCCCTGTAAACTCTGTTGTTTCTCATGTATGGCTACTAGAATCCAAAAGTTATGAATAATTATTGTCACAGAGTCTCTGTATACTGTACCAGCTCTGTGGGAAATAACAGGTAGAGGTAGGCACTGATACTGAACTCTAGCTATTATGGAGATATCTATCTGGTGACAGTGTTACACAGTCTGGGTTGAGTCACTGTCTGAGTAGTTTAAATAAACTCGAATTAGATGTTTTAAGTTGACATTCTACATGGTCAGTATTGTGGCATAAGGAGTGGCTCAGTGTGCAATCAGGACAATTGCCAAGTCTGGGGCTGTGTTCCTGAGGATAAATGGGGAAGAAAAATCCCTGTTATCAGTAGATGGAAGCAAATGAGAAGATGCTTGTTTGCTAAGTGTACAGTACATGTATCAGAGAGCAATGATTGCTAACATGGTGGCACTACTATAAACAGCACGTAGCATGTCTGTGTTTTGCCTGTGTGTCAGCTGATTGTCGCTGCCCTGTCTAAGATATCTGTAAAGAGCGATCAATAAGTCTGGGGCACTATAGTGAAGATAGTGTTAGGAAATGAAAATCCCTGCTATAGATTAATAATATAATATATAGATCTTTATTATAGCTCGGTGTAAATGTAACTAACTAGTGGCAGAGATTACTGGCTTGGTTGATCCTCCGCATATGGCGGAGCGTTTCTCCAAGTCTCTCCTTTGATGAAGCAAGCACACGCGAATCACGCATGTGGGGAACTTTGACTGACGTCACTACGTCAGCGACAAACAGCTGAGCCACAGGGTGGTTTCCCATTTGATACTAACTACCGATTACAGGGATTTCCTCTTCCCCATTTATCCTCGAGAACAGAGGTCCAGACTTGGAAACTGTCCTGAATACAGACTGAGCAACTCCCTACGCCCCAATTCTGACCAGGTAGAATATCAACTTAAAACATCTACTAAGAGTTTGTAGAAACTACTCAGGCGGTGGCTCAACCCAGACTATGTAACACTGTCAGAAACAAGAAAAACAAAGGTGGCGCTCTACGCTAACAATATCAGGGCACACACAAAATAAGATTAGGTGCTTAATAACTACCTAAACAGGTGCAATGCAAGTGTATATAAAAATTAAAGTGCACAATATAATTAAGGTATACTCCGCCACTCTAATCCTTGAACAGCTGTCTCTTCCAGGCGCGTGCACAAGCGCGACGGGGAGACCGATGCTTCACGTGACAAGCAAGTTTGAATTTCCCGCGCGACTGTTGGGTCACGTCAGTGGTTCGCCCAATGAGGGCATCACGGCCGCAGTCCCGACAAGCCTCCCTGTTGCCTCTGCCTGCAGGACAGGAAATCTCTCCTGCTACAGGAGAGGCGCGCACACACCCACTTCCACTATAGCCGAGGCCTTACACTGTCACAAGATAGATACGCATCTCCAAAATAGCTAGAGTTCAGTATCAGTACCTATCTCTACCTGTTATTTCCCACAGAGCAGGTATACAGCGACTGTGACAATAAGTATCCATAACTTTAGGATTCCAGTAGCCATACATGGGAAACAACAGTGCTTACCAGGGCTACTGCTGCGGCACAGTTTATTCGAGCATTTGCCCGTTCTGTGCCGCAGCAGTAGCCTGGCGCGCGCCCGAGTGTGACGGGCGCACGCCGAAGCAGCGGAAGAGCGCCCTCCGATCGGGGCGCTCTCCCTACCGCTGCCGGGTCCGCCGGGTCCCCCGGAACCCCCTGCCGCTGTCCCGCGATCGCGGGACACCAGGGCTCCCTCGGGGAGCCCCTGGACACGCGTGCAGGGGGCGCACGCTCCCGATGACGCGTGACCGCGCGTCTATGACGCGCGGCACGCCGAGGGGCGGCCACTAGCAAGCCGGGAGATTTCCCGGCTTGCGGTACCGACCACACTTCAATAAAGTGTGTCGGTAGTGTATAGACCCTGCCTTATATCTCACACTGTAAAGGGCATAGAAACTGCCCAGTCACTAAACTGGAGCCTGCAGAGACTAAACACAACCAATTCAGTGCTGCCACTAGGCAGTTATACCTGATCAGTCTCCCCACCGTGAATGTTTGTAGTCAAAACACCACTTTGCAACGCGCTGCATCTTTGTAGATACTACAGTACTAACAACATAACAGTGATCTGTGTGTATAATAAGAATAGATATGTTAAAAATTCTGTTTCATCATGAATACATAAACAACTGTTAACACTATTACTGCTACAGTTGTTTAAACTAATTCAGCTCAATACTGTACAGTGTTTCCTCGGCCATATATGCACATATATAGTACAGTATATATATTATTGCCAATAGCACAGACTCTGCAAGATAGCATTGTGGAATAATTTTCAGCTATCAGAGATCAATTATTTTAATGAAGTGTACCAATTAAAAATATGTTATTTATGCATATCCCATGATCCTTAACGATCGCTATAATTGTAATTTTCACTGTTTACTCTTCACTGAAGATCATAATATATAACTTGATTAATATACTCCATCGGATATCTATCAGAGCAAGCATTATCATCTATCACGAGAACATTATAGTGAAGGATTTGAGTGCATACAATTAGGGCCTTTCTTCGACTATTATTCCCTTAATTTTTTAATATAGGTTTAAAGCAGGGGGTCTCCGGAGCTGAACCCCATTAATTTCAGCTCTGGGGACCCCCTGATTCTGGCGATACTTACCTCCAAAAGGGCTGCCTGTATCTCTGCAGTTTTCAGCTTCCTTGTCACATGGGCCAATAGGAAGTCACACCGGATGATGTCACGGCTTCCTATTGGCCCGCAGGGCCAGGAAGATTTGAAAAGCAGCCATATAGTGAACCCTGGAGTGGCTACCAGCACCTCCAATGTAGGTAAGTCTAAGTTTACATCACATTAAGACACTTAACAGCTTTGTAGATCTGGCCCATAGCAACCGTTTGATAAATAGCCACAATAATGTTATGCTACCATATTATGTTTTATACCCATAGACTCCATAGTACTCTAGCAGTATCTAAAAAAACAAAAATAAGATCTTTATATTGCAGGCATACATTCAAGGAACCAGATGTATCTATACTCGAGAAGAACTACTGTCGAAATCCTGATAATGATGCTCATGGACCTTGGTGCTATACAGATAATCCTTTAATACCTTGGGACTATTGCCCTATATCTCGATGTAAGCATTTTTAAGTCTGAGGCACGCATCATAATACATTTACTAATGAATGGCTGAATTATATAGCTTTGAAAATGAAAGCTTGTAAAATGAAATGGGCTTGTAAAAGCAGCAATCCTGCTCACTGAAACCGCATGCTGAATGTTACCCGATGAAGATCCCTGAGAGGTTTGAAAACTTGTAACATGTCAACTACTTGTTGGTCCAATAAAAGGTATCATACTACCTACTTCCTCTCCCTACTTTGCTACTAGATGCTTTATGAGGCATATACTGTAGTACATGGCTATTACTTATTCTTCAAAACAAGATTTAGGGCCTTATGCAGAGAGCATAGAATTTTAAAATTGGCGAATTTCATAAAAAGTAGCTTTTTTGGAGAGTTTTATTCTCCATATGCAGAAAAGTGCGAATTCTGCTATGTTTAACATGGATGCGTGTGGCGAGTTTAAATTGGCGAGATGCGCGCTTCAGAAACGTGTAAAAACAAATTTGCGCCTTTTTTCCCCTTTACTATAGGCGGCGAGCGCCATCTTGCCATCTTTTCCTGGCGCGGCAAAAATGCGAGAATCGCGGCATTTTTTGGCGCGAACAGCCGCTTTATGCCGTTCGCACCTCTCTGCATTCGGAGAGTTTTAAAAATGGCGAGATCGAGGTTTTCGCCAGCCGCGAGGCGAGTTTTAGCAATTGAAAAAACAAAATGGCGCGTTTTTCGGAACTCGCCATTTTCTGCCGGTTTCTGCGCGAAATTGTACAAAAAATGGCGAATTTCGAAATAACGATGCTCTCTGCATAAGGCCCTCACTTTTAAAAATATAAAGAAATTGAAATTCTCTAAAACAATGCCCTGACCGTGTAACTCCAATTCCCTCTGGTAAAACTCATATGTTGAGGTATTACAAGCCTTTCTTCCCTTTAGAATGAGCAAAACACAAGATGCATAAACCTATGTATTCCACAAAGGAGAGTTTAATACCAGGAAGTGCATTTTAATTTGAAAAAGTACTGTATTGCCATCCCTAGACATTGATTTATTATAAAGTTCAAAACATAATGGGGGGCTGCCTTAAAGAAAATGAATCTGTCGTTTAACGTTTAAAGTTTTTTTTTTTGTTACTGAACATTATGGTAATTTAATTACAAGGAATAGCTTAACCATTGTGAACCCGATTGTTTTTTCCTTTATGTATAGTCATTTTTGGCTGGTAAATGAGTATCCAAAATATTTGATATCAATATAAATATTTTCTATGAGACAAAGGGAAAGTGTTACAGAGGTACAGTATTGTATGGTTAAGGAAGGGTTACTAATTGTAATTCATTAACACTTTCCCTTACAGGGGGGAAATAGTCAAAACAGCATTCTTGACCAATCGTTTTTTTTACCTATATATTTTTTTAAAGGATTATAATCAGGTGGTTTACTCTATGGACAACCCTGTCCCAGGGATACTTACAGCTCTTGATACTGGAGCTAAAACTCATAAAGGGGAAACAAAATGGCCACCAAATCCCACAGTTCCTATGGGCCAATAGGAAGCCACCTCACCAGTATCTCTGTTTGCCTACTTTCATAAAATAAAATATACATTATTGGGGAGATGTATGAAAGTAAAAAAAAGTGAAAATAAAAGTTTGTTTTGACGCATTGGTCCATTTTCTGTTCGCATTTGCGTCAAATGTAAAAGTGTTTCTTACATTTGATGAAAAATTTTAAGAAGCGTATGATGCGTGGTGCTAAGAACTGTGTACAGCTATGATGATAATAGTATGAAGATGATGAATCCTATATGAGGTCTGGGCTGTATTCTTGATTGTGGAGGGGTACTGGGGGTCCTAGTTGTAAACCACCATAGATGGCACTCAAATTGTCCAGGAACCCAAAGGCTAATGATCACCCCAATAAACACTACCCTAATCCCTTTGTAGAATAATATGACCATGTAGCAAACAAGAAAACTCACAAATCCGCTGCAGGGTCCATGTTGATCCGATCAGACCTTCAGGTGTGCCTCTGTCCTTGGAGATAGATAGCAGTAGAAGAGAGAAATGGCAGAGCACAACCGGAATCATCCAAAAAAGAGATTTAGGAGGAAAGTGCGTTATCCATAAAAAGATTTAATAGTCATGGAAGGAAAAAAGGGCAAGGCATTACCCTACCAACATGTTTCGTGCTACACAGAGCACTTTATCAAGGCATCTTTTATCTTTATCTTTTATCAAGGCCTTGATAAAGTGCTCTGGTAAGCACAAAACATGTTGGTAGGGTAATGCCTTGCCTTTTTTCCTTCCATGACTATTAAATTTTTTTATGGATAACGCAATTTCCTCCTAAATCTCTTTTTGGATGATTTCTCTCTTCTGATGAATATTATTAGCCAGAAAAGTTAACACCACCTCAGGCCTAGTGGATTATTTTGATGCACATACTGTACAATATACAAAAGTGATGCAGGGAGATAGTGTTTGCTACATCTCTGTGTGTCATGTAACACCTCCCAAACATCTCCTACTGTCACTCCCCAAAGTTACAAGATGGAGCAAAACTTGGAGCAAATACCTTGATACATTGACACGAAGAGACACAAGATCAAAATGACATTGTTTGCATAAATGTTGCTCCAACTGTGCTTGCAAAGTTTAAAAGATTGATCCCTTGGGACAGAGAGAAAAAAGACCCTCCAATATCATGCACTCTATGATGTTATCAACTGACTGTTACCGGTGAGTATTGGAGATCACTATGGCTCTTTTCAGTTGAACTAGGATCTTATTACTGATAAAAACAAAAACAATAAAATTTTATTACATCAAATAATGTGTGACATTTGTGAAAAAAATGGTTTAAAAGTCCCCGTAGAGGAGTAGTAGCACTGGTATATTTGGGAGAAGGAGCGGCTCAGTGAGTTAAGACACTTACTGGCACTGACAGTTTGAAGCAGGGGAATCTGGTTCAATTCCTGGAGTTGGCTCCTTGTGACCTTGGCCAAGTCACTTTATCTCCCTGTGCCTCAGGCACCAAAAACTAAGATTGTAAGCTCCACGGGGCAGGGATTGTGTCTGCCAAACGTCTCTGTAAAGTGTTACGTAAAACTAGCAGCGCTATACAAGAACATGCTATTACCAAATATACCATACTACTACTCCTCTACGGGGACTTTTAAACCAGTTATGTCACACATATTATTTGATGTAATAAAATTTTATTGTTTTTATCAGTAATAAGATCCTAGTTCAACTGAAAAGAGCCATAGTGATCTCCAATACTCACCGGTAACAGTCAGTTGATAACTAACATCATAGAGTGCATGATATTGGAGGGTCTTTTTTTCTCTCGGTCCCAAGGGATCAATCTGTTAAACTTTGCAACATTTTTCCTCCATTGCACCATGATTTATACTCAATCTAAGTAATAGGAGAGCAGATTTGAATATTTTCTTTTGTATCCAACTGTGCTTGGAAAGTTCTGCACGAGTTAGTTGGTATTTTTGATGGATCTTAACACAGTTTCTTCTTAATGTGTATTTTTTTATCCAGGTGAAGGAGATACAACTCCTCTAATGGCAAATATAGATCGTAAGTATTATCAATCTATGGGTTGTACAAATGTCTTTTCTTAAGCCTTTGTAGATAAGTTGAACAATACACATCAACAATGCTATGGTTACATTTGTAATTAGAATAGATTTTTTTTAGCTCTACTACCTGTTGCTAAGATTTTTATTTGTATTTGATAACGAGCAGTTGCACAAATTAATCATAATGTTTTAATTACACATACAAGTTTTCTTGTAAGTCACCTCTCACCATTCCTTCAGGGTCTCTTATGCCAACTCCTCCTCTACCTCTATGGAACCCTCTATGGAACTCAAGGCTCAGTTTTAGACCCTTACTCTTCTCTCTACTGTATATACCCTTTTGCTAAGTGACCTCATTGATTCCTTTAATTTCCCCTACCATCTCTATGCTGATGATACTCACCTATATTTAAATAACCCTGACCTTACACCCGCAATCCAGTCAAACACTACAGAATACCTAAAACAGAATTTATTGTATTTCCTCCCAAACCTGCTCCCATTGTGTTCTTCTCCATTACAGTCAATAACACTACCATCCACCCAGTCTTGGCAGCATGCTGCTTTGGGGTTACATTCAACTCCTCCCTTTCTTTCTCCCCACATATAAACGCTGTTGCTAAATCTTGCCGCTTTTTCCTTTGCAACATTTTTATGATACGCTCCTTTGTATGTGCCACTACCACTTAAACACTAATGTATACCCTCATTCCCCTGTAATTCACTTACTTTGTGCGCTCTATTTCCCCAAGTAAAGGTGAATAGTATACTGTTCATTGTTAATAGATAGAACACTGTTTATCAATGATTAGAAAACGTGCAAATAATCTGTAAATGTGATACATACACACACTTCTCCCCACCCCCCAAAAATGACAAATGTTGAATAATTATTTGAATATCATCAAAATAGTAATCAGTGCCTCTTTATTTTCACATAGCCATAGTGGAGCAAAAAGTTAAAACGTCCTTACAATCCTAAAAACCCAAACCAACATCACAAACCAATGTACTGTACTATTAAAATGTTACTTATTATCCCTGAAGAATAAAGATTTGTCAGTTATCTCTGACTTCCAAAAATCCATCTAAAATTTAAACCAATGGGCAAATGAGTTGGAATATAAATGTGCTTAGGAAAATTTACAACACAAAAAGCACAAGTGACTGTTTACAGTATCATTGGGTTCCTATAGTTCAAAACTTTTAATGTTTTCAATTATTTATATTAAACTTCCTAATTACTTTTATATGCTATTTGCTTCTGATGTGTTTGTTTAGCTATTAAACAAAAATATAATTTGTGAGCACATTAACATGCCTCAGACAGGTCTGCAACCCTGTTTCTCACCATTAGCTCTTAGAATACAAAGCTTCTACTGCAGCTAGGGATTCTGGGAAATGACATGCAAATGAGCACACCATGTCACCTTTTGCTAGTAATAAAACGTTGCATATGGAAACAGAATTGTTATGGAAGACATATTCATTTATTACAGTAAGCATAGAAATGATCTTTGCAAAGCTAATCCATGAGAGCTTTTTGTGAAAAAAATAAAAAAACAAGCTTTACATTTAAAAAAAATCCCATTTTATTAAAACATATGTTTGAACTTTTATCCAATTTATTGCAGGTTTTAAATGATGTTAAGATGTACCCTTTGTAGAACTGATATGTGAAAATATAGGTTAATTTTCCTAAATTGTATTAAATCATACAGTAAGTATACATTTGTTTTTAGATTCAGTAAATGAAAATTCCACTTGTGGTGCATTTGCATGTCTCAGACAGGTCCGAACTTTCCCTATAATCGCTTAGCAAACAGTGCTTCCACTGCAGCCAGGGATTCTGGATAATGACATACAAATGAGCCCAATGTGTCACTCTTTACTTCTTGTCCATTTTAACATAGACCCCAATGTCTTTTTAGATCCAGTCACTTGTGCATCAACAAAACAATTAAGAGTTGTTAATGGGATTCCAACACAAAACAGAAAGGGTTGGATGGTCAGTTTAAGACACAGGTAACTATTATTCATTGGAAAGCAATATATTATCATATAGACATTAGCCACATGAAGTGAACCAACTTATTGTCAAACAATATAGAGTGGATACATAGTATTGCACTCTGAATGTACTCTTATATCCAATCACTTTGTCCTATTTTATCCTTTTTTTTTGTAAACAGGTAAAACATGTCAAAACACATTCATTGACAATATTAGAAAGGGTGCCTGTTCATTAAATAGTATGCATATGTATCTATTTAAAGCTGCTATAATAACACCTTTTTAATCTTGCACAATGAGAATACTCCTGTACTTCCAAATAGGGCATAATAAAGCGATTAACTATATAAGAACGCAACATTAAAGCAGCAATCCCACCCGTTTTCACAGACATATTTTTATTTTATTTTTTAAGAATTCTTACCAAGGGGTCTACTGAACTGCACTATTTTCAGCTCTGGTAACCCCCTGGTTCCTGAGATACTTGGAGGGTAATTCATTAAGGGGCAATAGTGCCAATTCAGCACTACCACAAGGGATCTCCCATCCAAGTCAACTAGAATGTTTCAGTGGTAATGCCGAATCTGAACTTTAATGAATGATCCTCAGTTGCCAGGGTTCTGCCTGCAAATTCCAAGATGATCTCAGCTATCTTGTGTTATAACTAGTTATAGCAGATAGAACCTGCTAGATTTGTATTTCATGTGTAGAGATAATATTTTACATAACCTCTCATTATCAGAGAGTGTTGTCAATGCAATCAAACGTTTTACATTGGGTCTTTCTTTTAAACCATGTGAGTCAGATTTCACGAGCATTGTGGTGCATTGCGTTGTGTTTTGGATATGATAACAGTATGTAGTGTCCTTAGTCACTACAATATATTATGCAGAGCAAACTACTGTTTATGTTATGAGCCATGTTATAAGTTAGGCCGCGCTTATAGTGCTGGCGACGGCGACGTGACCGATGACGTCACCATTCGCTGTCCCACCAGCGAAAGTAATAATTTGATTTTTAGCGACTCTCGCCAGTGACGTCACTAAAGGGGGCGGGCCGTGCAATTTGATTGGTTTAGAGACAGTCACATGTGGCGACTGTCACAAAATCAAATTAGCCGGCTTCCAAATTTTCAGTTGCGACATCGCTCCGTCGTGCTTACTATAAGCGCTTGTGACGTAGTCAATTGATTTGTTTTGGTGCAACGTCGTGTCGCCGTCGCAAGGCACTACAAGTGCAGCCTTAGTATTTTGTTAGTAGCAACATTTGTAGAAAATTGGCAAATGGGGCTGCTGAATAATACATAGGGGCCGATTCACAAAGCAGTAATAAGTGGTTTTAAGTGAAATAAATGCCTTTATAGCACGATATTGCCTGCTATGCGATTCACTAAGCAGTGATAACAGTGCAATATCACGCTATAATGGCTTTTTATCACCAATGTACAGTCAGTGAAAAAAAAAGTCACCCGATAGGCCAAAAAATGCAAACCCGCCTTTTTCTTGCCAGTAACTGCTATTCACAAAGCAGTGATAACTGATTCGCTCACCATTTATTTTCACCAGATAAAGACTGGCGCAAAAGAGATGGAGAAATGCATAAAAGCCGGCGGGGGTCTCCGGGTGGTCCCCGCAGGTGTCCAGGGGCCCTCGATGTTCCCCACAAGGGTCTGGGAGCCCTCAGGTTGTCCACGCAGGTGTTTGGGGGCTCTCAGGTGTCTGGGGGCTCTCAGGTGGTCCCCGTGGGTGTCTGGGGGCCCTCAGGTGTTCCTCGCAGGTGTCTGGGGGCCCTTGGGTGTTCCCATGGGTGTCCAGGGGTCCTCAGGTGGTTCCTGCAGGTGTCCGTGGGGCCCTCGGGTGGTCCCCGTGGTTGTCTGGGGTCCTTGGTACTCCCCACGGTTGTCCGGGGGTCCTCGGGTGATCCCCACTGGTGTCTGGGGGCCCTCAGTTGGTCCCGCAGGTGTCTGGGGCCACTCGAATGGTGACCACGGGTGTCCAGGGGTCCCCGCTGGCCTGCGGTAACAATCCTGTGCATAAAAATAAATATATGAATACATTCAAATAAATACACCACCCCAATACATACAGTACAAAATTGCTGTTATCCAGATATGGATAATAGCTCATTTGCCCATTATAAAATAAAACATTAGCCAGCCAGCATAAATAAAGTAAATAAACCTTTCTACTTACCCCTGCCATCATGAAGGGCATCCTAGTTAGCATACTCCAGGTCCATGTCCTCCGATGCCAGCAAGAATATATGAAAAAATACAATCTAATGGCCCCTAACCCTCTAACCGGTTTATAACCACTATAGTAATTAAGGGGTTAACTTGCCCTCACCCGCTACCCACACTGGAGACCTAACCACCCACCCAGGGACCACTATACCCTCCCTGTACCCATAAATTGCCATAGCAGTACATCACAACATATAATATGGGCATGATAAGCCACTATGTTATTCAATGGTCACCCTAAAAAAAGCATGAAGGTCAAAAATACACAATAACAAAAGATATACACAAGCACCTAAACACCCCAATTCAATAAATAAAAGCAATAGCCAACCAATAAAATACGTCGGCCTCTGGCATCAATCCTGTGCAGAACAAATGTTAATGTTTTTATGTGGGGGCACAGGGGGTGGGTGGGTTGTGTATTGGTGGTTAGTACATATTAAAATGTTTATTGGGGGCAGAGGGGGTGAGTGAAGGTCCAAGTACCTGCTTCACTCACCGGCTCTGCCCTCAATAAACCTGCTATTGTGTCTTAACCCCTTCATTGCCTTAGCGGCTATCCTCTAAGGTAATTAAGCTGCTTTAATGCCATTTTTATTAATAGTGTGCGGGAGCAGGGGGTCTCCTGAGCTGAACCGATTTGATTTCTGCCTCAGGGACCCCTTGCTTCCCAAGTTACAGACATGGGGCATCGAGTGCCGGTATTGCCGTGATTTTTATATTGTCCATGTCATGTGACTGTGGGATTTAAATACTGGAGGAGATACCGGCACCCCATACCAGGGCCTGTAACTCGGGAAGCAGGGGGTCCCTGAGGCTGAAAGCAATGCAGTTCATCTCAGGAGACCCCCTGCTCCCGCACACTATTAATAAAAATTACATTAAAGCAGCTTCATTACCTTAGCGATAGCCGCTAAGGCAATGAAGGGGTTAAGACACAATAGCAGATTTATTGAGGGCAGAGGGGGTGAGTGAAGCAGGCACTTGGCCCTTCGCTTCATTATTATAGCAGATAGCCGCTACCAAAATGAATTAGTTCAATTTTTATTTGGGTTTTAATACTAGCGTATTTTTTTAGCAGGGGGTCTTCGGAGCAGAACCTCGTTGATTTGAGGTCCGGGGATCCCTTGCTTCCCGAGATACAGGCCCTGTTATGGGGTGCCGGTATCCCCTACGCATTTAAATGTCCCACGTCACATGACCGTGGGAATAAAATGCATAGGAGATACCAGAACCCCATAACGGGGCCTGTATCTCGGGAAACAGGGGGTCCCTGGATCTCAAATCAATGAGGATCTGCTTCGGAGTCTCCCTGCTACAATACACTAGTATTACATTTTATATTAAAATTTATTTGATCTCTGGCGAGATTTGCGCATGGGGAGGCGACTCTCTCTCTGCAGCAGAAAGAAATCGCCAGGTGAGCCCTTTTCAGAGGGGCGATCCTCACGTTGCCGGTTACTTGCCAGTTTTGCAAATGCTGCTATCACAGGAATTCTGGGCTTTATGCATACCGTGATAGCAACGCTGTAAAAACTGGCCATTTAAACAGCCTGGCAATTTGTTTTTTCTGCGCGTAGTGCATAGGCCCCTTAGTCGGGCGCAAATACACTGATTTTATCACTGCTTTGTGAATCGGCCCCATCGTATGCTTTGAGCTATTAAACATTACAACGGGGCATAAGTGGATCAGATTTGCTTAGTTTAACCAGATGCTTGATCCCCAGTTGAAACAGACCTACAGGAAACTAAAAAAAAGAAAAGACACAAGAAAAACAAACAAGCATTTATATTATCCTGCTGTCTTTCCCTTGCAATAAAGATCAGTGGTAAATTGGTCTGGGATTTATCCAGTACTGCTCTCTGAAATTTTTGAACATCTGGGTGATTTGGATTAACTGTGTAAAGCTAACCCCCTTTCCTTTAATTGCTGCCCTTTTGGACTCGTGTACCGGACTAAGAGAAACAAATCTTAAGTTAGACAGAGGTGAAGTGAAACAAAATGCCTTTGTGCTCTCAATAAATAACATTTAGATTCTTGGAAAGCTTCTGCTTATCACAAATTTGATAATCTCTCAACCAATCCCATATATCTGAATGTCAGTGCACACGCAGGAATAAATGCACACGCAGGAATAAATGCACACGCAGTAATAAATGCACACGCAGGAATAAATGCACACGCAGGAATAAATACACACACGCACATTTTTAGTAACGTAATTATTTTAAATACTAAATACATTTCAGATTTGAATTGTTTTTTTTTTTCCTCTTCAGGGATGCTCATAAATGTGGAGGATCGCTTATAAAAGAAAACTGGATTTTAACAGCGGGTCAATGCTTCATTTCAGAGTACTGTCTTTATACTTTCTCTGTCTCTTATACTATAACTGTATTGCTGCATTACTGATGTCTGCTAAGATATGCACTGAACAATAATTTGTACACGTTGTGGTAGAGAGGAAATCATGACATGACACAAATCTAAAAACTATTTAGAACAAAACATTAAAAGGGGTTGAGATGTCCAGTCCAGTGTTAGTCCAGCACCCCCCCATGGTTGAAATTCATGTAAATAATGCTGAATAAATTCTCTGTGTGGGTAATTTTTAAGACATTGAGGTCAGAAGCACTTGTAGCCGCTAAAGTGCAACTGTTTGGAATGTTGATTTCGCATTTGCCTAAATATTATACTTTTATTACAATGTGCAACGTCATAGGTTGTGCGATGCTGCTCTCTGGAATTGTCATGCTAATTATGTGCAAGTCCTCCAAAATTATTGCATTCCCCTTCTTCATAACCAGTGCACAATACAGCACCAGATTTATCAAAGAACAAAAATCACTGTTTTTAGTGCACTAGTTTCGTAACAAATTGTTTCAGCCATTCCCAGGCTCATCTTTTGCAACTTTGTAGGGTCTGACAAGTAATATTGGTCATTGTGCTATTCAATAATAAAAAATCTGGCGTTTGGTGCCTAAGGCACAGGGAGATAAGTTTACTTACCTTAGGTTTCTAGGAAAAAACACCTGTATTTAAACTCAGTATTGTTGTTATTGGAATCACTTCTTTACCCACTGAGCCACTACTTCAGCCCTTATTGGATTACTTTACGTTGTTGGTTTAGCAGTACATATTTTGGCAAACAGATGGGTTAGTACTATAAATAAGTTTTATCATACTGCTCTGGCTTTGTAATGGAAGGGTAAAATAAATAATAATACGTTGATGTCTAGGAGCCTTGTTAACCATGTGTAATTATCTACAATTAATAGCATGGAGCCCAATCATACTTAGCAATTTATCTTTTGGGGTCCGTGGAATGTCTGTTGTGTATGATCTTCATTTCAAATCTTTTTTGAAAAGTAGGCATGCAGAGTAATTAGGGGTTATTCGTCATGCTCTGTAATGGTTTAATGCCCCTTAAAGGGCGTTACCGCCCATTCAAGTCAATGAGTCAACACCGGTTCTGGTACGTTAACCTGTAACTGAATTAGTTGGAAATAATGTTTCTTATATTGTTGACTTGGTTTAAAGTTCTATAAATCAGTGGTGATCAAATCCAGTCCTCAAGTCCCCCCAACAGCTCAGGTGTTAAGGATAGTCAAAATCTTGTTTTTTTGATAAGTTTGTTTCAGTTGAATAAACTGTAAAAAAAAATGTATTTATAAAAACATATAAATGATATCTAAAGAAGTCATTTTTAATAGCATGAAGTAATTTGCAGGTAATGACAATTTCTGCAATTCGTTATGCAAAAGAAAATAATTTAGATTTTTTGTGTGTAGATCTGTTGATTTAAAAGATTATGAAGCATGGCTGGGAGTCCATAATATTTACAGCAAGACCGAGAAACATAAACAAGTTCTGAATATTTCCCAGTTGGTATATGGGCCCAAAGGATCAAATCTAGTTTTGCTGAAACTTTCCAGGTGAGTTCACTATAATTGTTACTACAGTACTGTATGTAGACCATAGTGTTGATGCATACAGTAGGTACTGTACTTGTTAAGTACCACTTAAAGTTAAATATTATTATAAAAATGTGTTCATGTTGCTTACAGTAGTCTCTGACTTGTATGTGGGCAAATCTAGGTAGAAATTGCCATACTCTTTATGGAATCAAGTAATTCAATATAAATGCTCCACTAATAAGATGCCTAAATTAAATAACATATATATACTGTACAGTATATAGAGATTCTGTTTTTCAGTGTTTATTTTTTTTTGTAGGATCTGTGTTTATTTGTTAATGTTTTTGCAGTGGTTTCCTTTTATTCAAAAATCGGCGTTAAAGCTGCAGTTCAGACTTTAAAAGGCTTTTTTTACTTCAATAGTTTCATGTGGTCAATCTCTACTTACCTAAAGAACTGCATAGCTGCCGGTCAATTCGTTCTCCGTCTATTGATCAGCAAAGTTTGGCAACATCTTTAAATATGGGGAATGTATTTCCTCTGTTTCTGTCACTCAGTGGAAGCTCATGAATATTCATGAGCACTCCTGCACTGACATGTGCAAGAGGGAGGGCAGGGCCCACAAAGGGGTGTGCCAGGGCTTGTGACAGGACATGAAGGGGCAGTGCCTTAGCAAATGGTTGTTAAAATAGAATACAAGAAAATTGGTCTTTCAAAGTTGTTTTTTTAAAAACAGAAAATGCTAAAAGTATTTTTTCTTACTACAGAACTGATTTATTAAAAAAAAACCACACATGCAGGATATTGCCTGAACTGCAGCTTTAATCACTGTTAACAATGTGGAATTTTTTTTACACACATCTTAATCTGGTGTTAATCGTGCATGTATTTTTAGTTTCCATTCTCCCTTTCTGTTGTCTTTGTCTCCCCCCGGGGGCTGGGTTACTATAAGAAGTGGAATTCATATAGTTTACGGTTTTATTGGTTTGAACCGTAAGTTCAAGATGATCAATCGGTGGGTGTTTTTCGGTTATGGTGGGGGAATAAGGCGACAAAAAAGCTCCACAGTTAGCATATAGTCAATAAAGAATATCACTTGTGAGCACATTCACATATCTTAGTCAGGTATACAACCCTGCCTTTCATCATTATCCCCAGCATACAGTGCTTCCACTGCAGCAAGGAATTTTGGGAAATTACATGCAAATTGGCACACAATGTGTCACCTTTTGCCTGAAATGCATTTTTACATGGGACCCTCATAAGGAAATGCTCTGCTGTTCACACAGCTTTTAAACACAGCATGGGATTAGATGCAAAGCCTGCAAAACCAGTCAAACCAGTTAAACACAGCTGCTTCAACCTTTAATGGGACTCATCAGTGTGAGGTTGGTTGTACTGGCTTTGCCATTTTCAAGGCTGGGTAGGTCTACCATATACATTTTAAGTTATGGTGGGTGAAAAAGGTGACACAAAACCTCCACCGTTAGCATATAGCCAATTAAGAATATCACTTGTGAGCACATGCACATGTCTTAGACAGGTCTGCAACCCTGCCATTCACCATTATCACTGCAGCAAGGGATTCTAGGAAATTACATGCAAATGGAAACACAATGTGTCACCTTTTGCCTGAAATTCATCCATAAAAGGATGCTAAGCTTTAGCACGACTTTTCTCCCCCCATTCATTTATTCATATGAATAGGAGCTGAGACGTGTTTAAGATTAACACCCTTTTTTGGATCTGGAATGAAATAGCATTCAACCACAATGGACATTTCATGTGCAATTAAGCCCACCTGACAGCTACTGTATTCCATAATCTCATCAATATCAACAGACTCTACCCTAGACCTAGATGAAAATGTAACTTCCTTGTACCTGTCTGTCCGATTATTATTGACTGAGCAGTGAGCAAATTTTCCAGATGGGCGATTAAAATTGTATGGAATTACATGCAGTGGGATGCAATATGGGCTAAAACAATTACAGGGAAACCGTTAGTAAATAGAGGAAATGTCATCAATTTTTAAGATTAGTCTTAAACCCCTAGGATGAATTTAACTAGAGCTGTGCACATTTTGTGCCCAAGTTTGTGAAACAGGAACAATTTGCCCCTTTTGTTAAGAATTTTGTCAAAGCAAATTTGTCACATGGCGTTTATAAACTGTCGTTTTTGCAAAAATGTGGCAAAAGTTGTAAAATGTAATGAAAAACAGTAAATTGGAAATTTAAAAAATTAAGAAAAAATATGCAAAGTATATTTGAAGGCATTCACACACCTCTACATTTAACAAAGTACGGCTTAATTAAATAATTAACATACAAAGATTTGTATGCACAGTATTTTAATGTCTCTAATGCCCTCTCTGGCTTGAGTAATGAATTGTTATAATCACATTTTTAACTTTGTTATAATTGTAATGGAAACTATAGTTCAAAGATCAATGGCAATTTTCTCTATTTTACACAAAAGCAAAAAAAAAAAAAGGATTAAACTAAAACTATTGTTTTGGTAATTTTTATTTTCATTTGGACCTACTGTAGATAGGGTGGCCAGGTGGCTTCTCCAAAAATACTGGACACAATGGTGAAAGGTGTGACATGTTCAAGGCACACACACACCCTTCTTGCCCCTCCATGCTGTTTCCTCCTCTCCTTGACCTCACCCCCAGGCTCCTGGCGCCTCCTCCTCATTGGCTGCATTAGGCTGCGGCCATAGTGTGCGCGTGACGGAGCGCAAGTAGGCATGCGGCTGTCACCTGAACGATCTGTGGACTCAGATCACTTGCGCGACTGGTAGGCATGGCTGTGTCATCACCAATCTGGTTCGCAGTGATTGGCTCATACGCGGCCATAACACAGCTGTTGTGTGAAAAATCAAAAATATTTGTCTGCTCAAAATCCCTTTGCTCTAACGCGTACATCACATCGTGCATAGCATGGCCGGACTTGTGCACTTACATGCATTTGTTCGTGCCGCTCGTGCCATAGGCTGCACAATGTCCAATGCCTTACCCAGCAGCAGCCAATCAGGTTGGAGGAAGCTGCCCAGCCCCTAGAAGCAGCCCTGCTTGGGAAAATTCTGTGGCCCCCCAAGCCTGTCAAGCCACTATGTCCAGAGAGTTAATACCAGACACATACATGTCCAGTATTACCTCTAATTTTACTGGACAATGTGTCCAAATGTATACAACAAAAGACAGAAATGCCCAATGCTACATCAAATATGACAAAAATACACAGTGAAATGCCTATATATTCTCTTGAAAAAGGGTCATTTAGTTAAACCCTTTGGCCAAAGCGTTATAAGCCTGCAAGCTACATCAAGGCATGACCATTAGCAGGTCCTAACACTACCTGATTAAAAATCTCATTTACCTCTATATTTGGAGGGAGAATGATCACATTAAATCTGTCCAAACCCAGTAACGTGAAAAAGTCCTGCTAACTTGGAAAGTAGGGAGGGGTGAGCATAAACCCTGGGGAGGGGGGAGGCGCCACTAACCTCGAAACAGCTGAGACCAGCTGGAAAAGTTCTGTGTGTTTATCAATGTGATTCTGTGTGTTTATCAATGTGTCCAAATACAGGACAGTCCAGTTCAATACTGGACACCTGGTTACGCTAACTGTAGATACATTGTGAAATGTGTAAACTGAAGCAAGCATACACTTCAATGAATGGTGGTGTTTGAAATCTACAAGAAATAGCAATAAATCGATAAGCGTGGAACAAATCGTGGCCGACATTTAAATGGTCTCTTGTTCTAAAGAATGAACCGCATTGGTTTAACCCCTTGACCACATAATAAACCACAATGCCTTCAGCTTCATTGCACAGTAAAGAAAAATGACAATAAAGACAATTTCATCAGCTGGATACTGTTGATCTGAAGAAAAACTAATACAATACATGTGTGAGAAAGTTTACTTATTTTAAAACAGGAATATTCATGATAGCAAAGTAAATCTTATGACTTTGGTAAAATATTTGGAATGTATACAGTATTTGTTTATCGTAGCACACATGGGCCATACCTTTTATTTGGGAAAACTCCCTCAAATAGCTACATAAAATAACAAATAACTGGTGACATAACTCATTCACCCCTTGATAATTTAGTGCATAATGTACTGTATGTTGCATGAGTTTTTTAGTTACAAATGTTTATTTGAAGTCATTCCATTCCGTTTAGGGCAGGTTGTATTTATCATAAACGTTTAATATGAGTAGTTGTTCTATTCCAATGTATGTACAGTATGCAGAAGAGGATGAATAACACATTTTTACCTTTGTAATATATAGGGTCAAACCACACAGTAGAAGCATACTGGCAGTTTAAAATAAAGGGAATTACATATACAGCCAGTGTTAAAAGCATAAAGAATGGGTGAAAACTAAAGAGGGAATTACTGCCAAAGGGGTTGTCATCTAAAAAGTAGATCCTCACAGCTCCGTTATTGACTTAACGAGACGTTAACGTCAATTAACATCTCATTAAGTGCTAAAGAGAATCTTCAAATCTCAGCTTAGTGCTGTTTTCAGCCATAACGAGCACCCTGGTTACTATAACGGATATTAGTACTAATGATATGCAGAAAAGGTGTTCCTTCTAGCATCACCTGTCCACAGAGCTGCATTCTAGTAAGCACAGGAATTTAACGACATGTTGCCTAGGTCATACTGTAGCTAAACTCAGCAGTACTCACATCGGGACCCTGAAATTGTAATGTTAGGTAACGTCACGTTAGTTTCCCAGATTTACTGGAGTTCTGTGTATCTACCCCTATGGGTATGATTGGAGACCTACAGAAACAGTAAGTAAACATTTAAGGGCATTAGGTCCCATGTGTATGGTGTGGGATGTGGATGTGTTTGTTGAGAGGAAGTCATTTATTGGTATTTCAATACTACTTAAATGGTTCCTTTAAAGGGTAGCTTTTTAACTAAACCTTGAAGATGAGAACAGAATGAGGGTTTTAATTGTTAAACAGCAGTGAAATCATGTCAGAGAGAGTAGATAACTTTGAGCAGAGAGCAAGAGGCGAGCAGAGGGTCCAGAAGGAATTATAGTTGCAATTTAAAAGTGCGGAGAGCTTTAAAAGAGAGCAACTACACTTTCCATATCATTCAGAAAGGGATGATTCAGAGATTGATCTGTGTGATATTTATATTTTAGCAGCAGAATGCAGAATGAAGTGCAGGAGTAAAATTTGGGAGGCAAGGAAACCAGTTACAGAGGTGTTACAATCAGGCCTGAAGATGTTGAGTCAGGGGACCTCACATGACCAGGACAGCAGGCCCATTTAGTCAGCAGGGAGGGGGAAGTCATCGGATGGGTCCCCCAACAGCTGCTTGGTTACAGTAATCAGTGTTAGAATCAACAGTTCAAAAGCAATAAAGGTCCTGTTGCACTAACCCTTTTTGTTTATATAAGTCCTTATATACAGTGCTGGTCAGAAGAGAGAGTAGGACTCACTGCTGCAAAATCCATATAGAAAGGCCAAAAATTCTTCTCCGCATTAGTTTAAATCACTGATTCAGTCTGTAATAATCTTTATCCACATTTAATGTAAAGTAGGCAATAGCAGAACATGAAACAGGCAGCACAATATTTTGCGGTATTCTCTTCGTCAGCTAAACCTGTCATAGAAAATAACAAGAAATATTGTGCTGTCTATTTCCTGTTCTGTTTTTGGCTACTTTATAAAAAATGTGGATAAAGATTATCAGAGACTGAATCAGTGATTTAAACGAGTGCGGGGAAGATATATTTGCCAAAGTGTTAGAAATAAAAGGAGTAAATATTATAAGCATCCAAGCACAAAGAAGCAACATTTATATCACATCATCAGTTAAAGCTGCAATTCAAGCAATATCCTACTGTATGTGTGTTTAGAAAAAAAAAAGACATTTTAATGTATTCTAATGTAGCAAACATTTTTGTTTCAATAGAAACCATTTACAAAGTCACACCCCCTTCCTCTTCTGAGACTGGCTCTAGTTAAATAACCCCTAATTCGGCGATTGATTACAGGAGAACAGATCGATCGACAACTTAGCTAATCACTAGTCAGTGTGCAGATTGTATTGATGCACATATTGAATGGAATTTTTTTTTTAAACGGCAGCTTGAACTGCAGCTTTAAAAAGGGAAAAGACAGATGTACTATGTGTACACAAACTTCACAAATCGCAAGTCTACAAAAAAAGTTTCAAAGTACAGTAACATAATTTCTCTCATACCATAATGCTTACTGCAAACTTGCCAGTTTACTTGTTGGTTATGTGGATCCCTGTGTGTTTAGTGATATTAGAAGAAAATAAAAAAAACATTTGTCTCCTCAGTCTCCTTTTGCTCAATCATTCAACCTCTTTGAAAAGCTCTGTGCATTTTCCTCCCGACTATTGCTAAAATCTGCCCTCTCTATCAATCTTCAAGTAGAATAACACACTCTCATATCCTCTCCCTTGTGAGTTTTGTTATGTATTGTGAACAGGGGCTGGTGTGATGGTACTGAGGGGCAAACTAAGGAGTATTACTACCTTTTTTATATACAACCTCAGAGTGCCACTATGTTTTCATTGACAAGCATATTTCTGCTTTCTATTAACAAAAATGTGATTTCTTTTGGGAAGTCTCTCCCCTTTCTGCTCTTGTTTAAGCATAAATATTGTATAAACCTTTCTAATCTAGATGACCAAATAAGATTTTTCTCAATGTTAAATACATGTAACAAAATTTGAAAGTCAACACTGTACCACTACTTTTTAAAGTCACTTCAATCAGTGATTTTAAGCATAAAAAGTCTACGGGATTTGTCTCATAATCTCAACAAATATAAGACTTTTGATTTAATATTACATTTGGCACAGCTGACAGAAGAACATTTTATTAAACTGCCGTGCCTCTTAACATAGAGAGATGTTCTTGATACAGTACATTGAAAATTCCGATATCAACACAAAGTAGTGAGGTTGGGATATAACAGGAAGATTGAGGCAAGCATAACACAATAAGCAACATCATTGAGCGAATGTAGCTAGTCTCTAATAAATAGTGACAATACCAGTAATGCTTACTTGTTACAATATGTCATAAGTAAATATGGGGTACAGTAGGTGCTGAAAAATGGGTGGTACTTTTCACAGAGCCAGGTACTGATAAATATGGGGGGTTGATGACTTGTATCAAATTGAGTAAATTTGCGGTTTCTACTCATTTTGTTGCTGGTCCTGATATTTTTAGCGCCTGTCATAAAAAGTGTGTTTTCTTTTTGCGGCAGCATGTTAATGACTTGCGTGTTAAAGATAAAGAATGTTTTATTTGCGATATTACCTCCCAATTGGTATATTGCAGATTGGCGTATCCAGGCCATAGTGCGTAGTGACAGGGTATAATAGGAATGTGTTAACTGCGGCAGAAAAGGGAGAGGTGTTGGGTAGCAGAGGGTAACTTCTCACCTCCCACATGTATATGATTATCCCAGTTATCCTGGTATCTTTTGGAAATAGTAGTTGGTCTGTATACTGTTACTGGTTGGTCTGTATAAGTTAGAGGGTTACAGTTTCCAAGGGGAGGTTTCATTAAGCACACTCGCCTAGAAACTCTCATTGGTGGTAATGGGAGTTTACGTGTGATAGTGCCCTGATCGGCAATGAATAAAAACCTAAGACGTATGACTTAAATAGCAGCTGGGTAAGAATCAGAGGATACATAGCTTATTATGCCTGTCAAGATGGGCTACTAGCCACTAAATTAATGCTGTGGGGACAGGTTTGCAGTTTTACCATTATTCTGTTACTGTGATTTATTAGTGACAATTGTAATTAGTTATTTTAGTATTTTGAGTACTAATACTTTATGATGCATTACTTCTGCACTATATTTTAATTACCTTGTGTGCTTATATTATAACATATTGAATGCGTTCTTAATATTGAATAATATGTTCGATGTTCTCCCAACAGACCTGCTATACTAAATGCCAATGTAAACATAATCAAGCTACCAAATTATGGATGCACCATTCCAGAAAAAACAACTTGCGTTGTATACGGATGGGGACACACTGGGAGTAAGATATTTTATATACAATAAATATTTTTCAGGAATAAAATAGTATTTATAACTAGGAGAGAATCTCGTAAATCTACCATTGTATGAAAATGCATTCCACTTTTATGTTAACAATGTTGTTGAGATCCAAATTATAAGGGGTAACATTTAAATAAGAGTTATAACTCAGCACATACAGTACCAATTGAGAATATACATGCTCCTGCCAATAGATTACAAACTAACTGATAACGCTCTCTATCAGCGCTTGATCCAATTGGCGATTGTGATAATTGACATCAAACAAAATGTGCGTGATATAACAATAAATGAAATAACAGCTGCCAAGGGGACAGCAAACAATAGACAGTTCCAAATCTAACATAACATACTCAAATACAAAAAGCTAAGTCCCCGGCGCTAATGAGTTAAAGTCCATAGTACCATGATCCAAAAGACAGTCCTTAATGGAAAAGACAGTCCTGGCAATGGGTGGATTAACCAATACAGTTCAGAGTGGCTTTGATGGTCTTCAGAATGTGCTCCAGATGGTCTCTGTAATGAATAAAAAAGACACACCAATTGCGCAGTATATAAAGAACTGTCTTTTGGATCATGGTACTGTGGACTTTAACTCATTAGCGCCGGGGACTTAGCTTTTTGTATATGAGTATGCTCTTGCCAGTGATGCACTGTAATATGTTATAGAGAAAGATAAGGTGAACACTTAAATAGCATACAGTATTATTGTAACATGTGACACAGTATTTTTAATGGATGAAAGATGCAATAATATGTACAGAAAGACAGGATTGCAGACCTGTCTGAGACATGCAAATGTATCCACACGTGGTATTTTTTGGGGTATAGATTGGTTGAAAACTCGCTAGTTTCACAAACTGGTAGAGGTGATATAATCTCCGTCTCCCTTTGTGAGAATTCCTTGCGTGTCTCTTCTGTGCTCTGCTTCCTCTTCCCCTCCTTTCCTCGGCTCCCGAAAAATAGCAGCAGAGGATTGCATTACACAATCTTGTTTGAGGAGTTGGGTAACATAATCTGGTGCAAATTAAGAAATACTTTTGTGAGGATGAAAGCCAATCTTTTGGCACATCGAGCTGAGTGTGGTGTTGCTTTGGACGGGTCGTGCAGGAGCGACCTGAAGTTAGGATGTCGAGGGCATTCAGCTTTTGTCCCTAGGTTCTGTCCACGCTAGGAAAGTACTGATACATTTAAAATCCTTGTTTAAGATACACAGATGCAGAAGAAATTATTGGCAACTGTACATATTGCAACATAATTAACTGTGGAGCTTAAAAAAAGATTTTCAGTGTATCCATAGAAAAAGTCATTTTTTAATTGTATATAAGAAAACATGCACCTGCAACAATTGTTAGATAGAGAGAACTCTGCTAACCTCAGTCTTCTGCCCTTGGTGCTCCATATATTTTTGTATCCTAAATTATAATACTAGGAAAGATAGCTCCCAAAATACTCTAGGTAGGCATAACTAGTAAACTTGTGCAAAGGGTTTTAATTTATTTCTAAATATTCAGTTTCGGCTCCCACACAGGTCTTTGTCAAGAACAACACATTGCCCATCTCGAAAATGTCAAATATTTAGAAATGAATGATCACCTTATGCACAAGTCCACTGGTTGTGCCTATGTTGAGAGTTACACTATCTCTCCTAATATTAGCACTCAGAAAACATGCACTAACAGCTACAACTTGTATTTTCTAGCAAACAATTACGATGGCCAGCTTCAACAAGCAAACCTTTTAATTGTCGAAAATGAAAAGTGTAATGAGCATCACAAGGGGAAGATTAACATCAATGAATCTGAAATCTGTGCCAGGGGTGAGACTGCACACACAGGACCCTGTGAGGTAAGGTTTATATGCAGAGGATTAAAGATCTTACAACTGAATTTTATATTAGAATAACTTGATGTAACATTTAAATATTTAAAAACTAGAAATTTGCCATAGGCAACTCCAGAAGTTTTGTTCTTAAATTCATTTTCATAAAAAAAAAAAAATCAAATAGTTATCAAATGTTAATGTTTTTACATCAGCCCAGTGACAAAATGTTTGATTAATATTTTCATAGTGATAGCACATCTCAGTTAATGCAGCAATCTGTGCTGCTTGTTTTTATAACTTCTATGAACCGACATCCAAGGACCACCGGGTTCCAATGACATGGGCACTGGGTAAAAATATGTTCCCACCGGACACAAAATGGCCACAGGGTCATGTCTCACCCTGATGAACAATAGAAAGGTATAATGTCATTGGGAGATTTTGGCCCTTTCCATTTCTGACCCAGCAGCCATACTGTATTTGCAGTTTTTTTGAGGGTGTCAAAACAGATGTAAGAATGTCTCCAAAAGCTCTTTGCTAAATTCTTGACAAGGTATTGTGCCTGGAAAAAACACATATGTACAGTTCTGCATACACTGTCCACACTATATAAGAATAAACATTATTATTATTTATTTTTTAAATGACGAAAATATCACTTTGCTTTAAACTGAGCAAAAATGTTATGAATAGGGTTACAATTTGCCTCTGATTCATGCATAGGGCTAAATAGTAAAGGGTATCCCAGGGGGCAGTGAACCATGGATAAGTTCCAATGGACTTCCTGTTCAGCGATTTAAAAAAAATCTAATTCCCTATTGGAAGATCGAGCTGATCACTTTATCTTAGCAGTTGGCCCGATCTTAACATAAGTGGAGGCCCCGCCCCTTCTGTTAACATCCACTAAGAGTAGTGATCACGTGGCTAGAAAGGGAGGAAGCCCAGTGGCACGCAGGTAGTGCAGAACTTCCGTCACTGTATTGTATTGCATGTCTTTATTTATATAGCGCCAAAAGTGTACTCAGCGCTTCACAAAGAATACAGTACAGAGAATTTTAAAAATACAATAAGTGCAGCAATTATCAGACCATGGGTAAGGAAATCCCTGCCCCGATAGCTTACAATCTAATAGGTTTGAGGGGAAATTTACAGAGACAGTAGGTGAGGGAATAAGTGCTGTAGATGGGTGTGCTTGGCCACAATGGGTGGTACAAGTCACTGTGGGACAATAGCCATGAGTGCAGGCTATTGGGATGCTTGATTTGTGGGGCAAGTTTTAAGGTTAGTCAGTGTTAAATGAAAAGGTTAACACCATTTACAGGCGAAGAGATGGCAGGGAGCCGTGGGTGAGATCAGGTGTGTATGTCTGGCTTCAGGCTTAGGGATGATCCCCAGCAGCAGGAAGGAGTAGATAGAGGGTGTGAGTAGAGGATTTGTGTGGGTGTTTTTTATTGAGGGGTAAAGAAGAAGTTGTTGGGAGAGAGGAAGTTGGAGAGGTGAGGTGTAGTGCTTGCAGTGCAGTTACTAACACACACTATTAGATTTACAATTTTGATTTGTTACAATTAGTTTAATTTCAACTATTTGGTAAAGGGCAAAGGCTTCTCTAAAATTGTAACTGTAGTTATTTGGACACTAACTATTGTACTTATCTAATGATATGGCACCGAAACAAGGTGGATAACATCAATACTAATGTATTTGACACCTTACAAAAAAATTAAAAAAGTTAAATAAGAAACGACAAATGATAACGTGGACATCTTTCTATATACTGTAATATGTGTTTTATAGTTCAAAATACACTTTTTAAGAAGCACCTACTTTGTCATTATAGAATAAGCAAACCTAGGTGCTTTTTGTTCATAAGAAGAAAATCAAATTATTATTGGTTTTGTCATATTAAATATATGAATACAGTAAAATAGTTAAACTAGTAACTAGTCTAGGAATGTTCAGAATTAAGGACAAAACAATGGTTTTTTTTATGAATGGTAATACAGTGGCAGAAATAATACAGAAATGTCTTTCACGAAAAGCTGCAAGCTTTTTTGGTGTGACAACTTCAGACATAGGTGCAGATCTACAGAAGGGCCGAAGGAGCAGCTCAGTGAGTAAAGAAGTCACTGCCTCTGACAGTAATCACACTGAGCTTGGTTCAAATCAGTGTCAGCTCCTTGTTTCACTTCATCTCCCTGTGCCTTAGGCAGAGGTGCTCACCTCCAGTTCTCAAGCCGCCACAACAGGTCAGGTTTTCAGGATATCCCAGCTTCAGCACAAGTGACTCAATCGGAGGCTCAGTCAAAGACCGAGCCTCAGATTGAGCCAACTGGGCTGAAGTAGGGACTAATTGAGCCACCTGTGCTGAAACAGGGATATTCTGAAAACCTGACCTGTTGGGAGGGGGGGCTTGAGGACTGGAGTTGAGCACCACTGGCCTAAGGCACCAAAAGCATAAATTGTAAGCTCATCTGGGCAGGGACAGTGTCTTAAAAAATCCTATGTACAATGCTGCGTACTATAAAGTACTTGTGAAGCATCTATTGTGGGAGAAGTGCTGCTATATGAAATAACATTATTATCAAAAGGGTGTTAAGCTTAGCACGCCTTTACTCCCAATCATGTGAATAGGAGTAAATGAGTGCTAAAGCTCAGCACCCATATATGGATCTGGGACACAGGGCGTTACAAATGCTCTTGCAGTTCCTGATGGCCAAAGCTAAATTACTGTTCATTATTCATTTCCAAATACTTTTAATACAGCACATTTGACTTTGATGACATTTGTAATGTTTTCTTTTTTTTTTATTCTTCTTTTTAATAGCAAGATTATGGTGGCCCTTTAGTATGCGAAGAAAACAAGACCAACCTAGTCCAAGGAGTCATCATCCCAGGACGTGGCTGTGCCCTCCAAAATCGCCCAAACATTTTCGTGAGAGTGGCTTTCTATGCAAAGTGGATACACAAAATTATGTTGACATACAAATTATAACAGGATGAAGATCTCGGAGGATGATAATGAACATAGTGATTATGTATGACTAAGAAACCCTTACTTGATTGTCAAGTTTCTTTGTTTCACAATATTTTTTATTTTATTTATGGGCATGTTGTCTCAGTTTTTCGCCTGTTCATGTGGGATGAACTGCGTTATCTAAATGTATGGTGACATATTTCCTGAGTATACTTGAATAAGTAAGTTGAAGACTATTACTGTCCTAAAATCGTAAAGCAAAAAGACACTGACAGTACATAGGTTATTTTATGCTGCTTCGGTGGTTTATCTTGTTGAATGAACCAAAAAAAGTTACACCGTTTTGTTCTTGTTTCTATCAGTTTCACAAAAAAAAAAAAAAAAAAAACAATGTACAAAAAATGCCCTCTAGTAAAATATCCAAACATGATAAAGTTACCCATTTATGGAAGTTTAGCAAGAATTTAAAAGTTCACAAACAAAAGAATGGTATGTTAATGCAAACCATATTACATGCAGTACGTGAACAAAATCAAGTCCACAGTTCTTATTTGATATGCTGTGAAGTGCGGCATCGTACATTTGGTTGCAGCCGTCTCGCCGCAATCAAGTCGCCGCCGACAGAATCTTTGCCGCGGCCGTGCTGCCGCTGGACACTTAGCCACCGACTGTTTCGCTAAATAGTTACGTTAACTTAAGCAGTTTTAGCAGTTATGGTAAGGGGTTAAGGATAGGGGTTTTAGGCTAAGTGGTTAGGTTTTTAGGGTAGAAAATTTGGTGAGCGGTTACGATTTTTAGGGTAGGGGATTAAAGTAATAGGTTAAAGATTTTAGGGTAAGGGCTTAGTGTATGGGATTTTAGGGTAAGGGGTTAAGGTTTTTATGGTAGAGGGTAGCATTTGTATTAAGGGTTATAGTTAGGGGTTTAAGGTTAAGGGGTAAGGTTAGGGGCTTACCTCGGTGGCGAAACGGCAGGCGGCAGGATGTCCCCGCAGCGAGGTGAGAGGCGGCTAAACGCGAGTGACGGCTAAATGCCTGAGGCGACATGGCCGCGACCAAATGTCCTAGACCAGTGAAGCGGTTTGCCGTTTTCTCAAGTGAATGCAGATGAAAACTTCCCAAGCAATGTTCACTTGATCGGAGCTGTAATTATCTTGAACGAGGGGAAGACAAATTCACTGCATATTGAATAAGAGCCATCATAGGATTACTTAGGTCCTTTGCATAGAATATCAATGCATCAGAGCATTTTTACTTGTAAAGATCTCTAGGGGTAAATTCTATGTATAGTCTGAAGTTGCCATTCTGATTGTTTTTCGGATGAAAACCCCCACATCAATGTCCACCAATTTAAATCCTTTATTCAATAAAGGACAATGTGGCCATTTCACTCAATGACAATTGGCAGCCATTCAAACTTTCTGATATGGGCCTCGATGTTCTGCTTGTAGGTTTCTGAGTACTTGTCGATCTTTCAAGCACTGTATGATATGAAACAATGATCTGTTTTCGTTACTAGTATGAAATCTTTATGGGGCTTTCTGCTTTTTGGTCTTATTTTAAGGATATGCTTTAGACAGTTTCAAAGTTTCCATTTGAAATGGACACTTACTTTTTTAAATCTCTTTATTAATAAGATGTGAAGTGAATGGGTTCCTAGATTACACTGTTCCCCGAACCCCCCTCCCCCCCCCAGGCCCTCCTCATGTTAACTCCTCAATATATTGGAAACAATAAGTCATTATATTACTAGAACTGCTTTTACTTCTCTAGCACAAACAAAATGCTAAGCATCAATTACTTTCCTGCCACGACTATCATTAATCTCATATGCATTCCACAGGCATAATAACATCAGCTTTATTGATTAATCAGCAAGGCTGTTTTTTTTACATTTTTTACAAGTGGGACATCTTATAACACAATGGAGTGGTCTTCATTAGTGGTTCTCAACTACAGCCCTCAAGACTCTAAAAGAGGTCAGGTTTTCAGGACATCCCTGCATCAGCACATTTGGTTCAATCAGTGGCTGAATCTTTGATCCTATGATTGAGCCACCTGTGCTGTAGCAGACTCTTTGTCTGAGCCACTTGTGCTGAAGCTGAGATATTCTTAAAATTTGATCTGTAGGGAGGGTGAGGGGGACGGGGGAGGTCTTGAGGGTCATTTGCTCTGTCTCAGAGACAGACAGAGGTGGGGAGTATAGACCAAAAGCTGCAGGCAAGGGTTCTGACAGGAGAAAGGTAGAGAGTACCAAGAAAACAGGAACAGACAGGGTTCGGGGAGCAGGAACACAAGAACAGATAGGGTCCGGGGAGCAGGAACACAAGAACAGATAGGGTCCGGGGGAGCAGGAACACAGGAAAAGAGAGGGTCCTGGGTGCAGGAAAAGACAGGGTCCGGGGGAGCAGGAACACAGGAATAGATTGGTTTCGGGTAGCAGGAACCCAGAAATAGATGGGTTCTGGGGAGCAGGAACACATGAATGGAAAGGGTCCGGGGAGCAGGAATACAGGAACAAACAGGGTCCTGAGAGCAGGAACATAGGAATAAACAGTGTCCTGACAGCAGGAACACAGGGGCATGAGGAGCAGGAACGCGGTAGGAACACAGGGGTACGTGGAGCAGGGACAAGGCAGAAATATAGGGGTACAGGGAGCAGAAAAACAGGGTTATGGGGAACAGGAACAAGGATATGATTTGAGAAATTAAGACTGGATCTTGCCCAGGCAGCGAGTGAGTGTGAATGACATACTTATAAAGGGTAAGGAGAGGTGAGAACAATTCCACCTCAAAAAGAGGCTGACTTCATGTTTTGAGAATAAGAGTAAGAATTGCCAGGAAGCACAATAGCCATGGCTGGTTTAGTATGGGAGTGAGGTCACTTCCTGTAGGCAGCCATCTAGCTAGAGACGAAGGGAAGCATCAGACTTTCAGGGATGCACTGGTGCCGAATGAGAGTGACTAAAGTGGCGCAACCTGACAGAGATGGAGTATTCTTTTTAGGTTTTTTTTTAAATTGTGCTCATTTGCATGTCCTTACCCAGAATCACTGGCTGCAGTAGGAGCACTGTATGCTAAGAAATAATGGGGAAAAGCAGGGCTGCTGACCTGTCTGAGATGTGAATATGCTCACAAGCGGTATTTTTTTATAAGATTTGGTAAAATTCTGTTCAGAAGTTTTGTTATCTAGCGATATGAAAAAACCCAGCTTTTAAATTGGCTGAATTTGACCAATACAGTATTAGCATTGTCATTATGTACATACAGTATAAGCAAGACGGGGATTCCACTTTGGTTTTGATGCCAGCAATTCAATTTGTGCATGAGAAGGAACCTGTTCAGTGGATAATGACCTATATTTACTAAGTGCTATGCAATAAGACACCAACCAACACCAGAATCTTACAGCCCATGCATTTTAAAGGGGCTACAAAGCATCGTCTGGCACCTGAAAATGTCTTATGGCAGAGTACCGCTTTTGCGCCATGGTGCCACTATAACTATGTTATGTTGAAATTGTTATGAAACTTAATCATGACCAAAAACATCAAGAAATACATTCCCTTGAGTTTACAACATGTTAATTCTGAATAATAAATGCAAAATCGCATGGGCAACAGAGGAAATTACAACATGGTTTGTTACTACATATGATTAGCACAAAAAAATCAGATTGAATGAAATCTTATGCATTACTATTTTATCTGTACACACAATGTATGACATTTGCATTTTTTATTTAGCTTTCAAACAATTCAATATACAACATTTATTATGTTTCATTTCTGCAAATGTTTACATGGTCCAAGTACAGTAGATTGTAATTTTTAATTCTCCGTTTTGGAATGTAGGAATTTCCTGTTAAGTTACTAACCAGGTTCCATCTTTAGCTGGGCTACAGTATGTGTGAGAATTGCCTCGTTTCCTTAGTTGCAGGAGTTTATTAACTACAAGATGAATATTTTATTCATGAGATTCTAGCATCACAATGATTAGTTCTGAGACCATAAACATTAAATTGCACATTTTAATGTATGTGCTAAAAGGGTATCAACTTCTAGTCAACTTAGATCATACAATACTTTCATTTTCCATATTGACAACCAAAATCAAAGTATCTTTACACCAGTATAGACAATCTTTTATGTGGTATGCATTAAATTCAATATATGGGGTAACTGCAATCCGTTGCAAACCCCTAATGTCGTGAATGGGGGTTTGCCTCAGTGTATATCCCATGGGGCAGATTCACTAAGCTCTGATATGGTTATCGGAGCATGATACTGCATTTATTAGAATGAAAGTAAACGTGTGATCGAATTCTGATACCCCTTATTTGCAGCTTAGTGAATCCCAGACAAAATTCAATGTTTATGCAACAGGTGTAGACATGACATTGTAGAAGATGATACAAAGATGTACATTTCACCAATCAACTTTATATTCCGCTGAATACCTTGAGGATAAAACATGTTGCATAAATATTATTGTGAAAATATGTGGGGTAATCTTATCCATAGGTACCAGAGAATAAGGCACTTCTACTTGTAAAAACATATTGAAGTGAGGAAAGCAAAGTTCTCCTCCATAATGCATTAGTAGCTAATGACATGTTTTAATGTAAATTTGGTCTCCATACATTCCCCCCCTCCCCCCCGCCTGCCCCCTGCAAATTCTTAAGGATGAAACAAAAAATCCACCTAGGTGGTTTCTTATACAATCTTTTACAGACACTACTCTACATCTTAGATGTATGTATCTTGAGACTATGCAAAGTTATGATGAGTTAAAAAGAATACTTGTGTTTTGGCCCATTTGCTCCATTTTTTGCTTTCTGTTGTATGATATGTAAGCAGCTTCTTTGTCAAATATCTTATGTCTAGAACAGAATTTAACCAGTGAGCTTTATGCCAACTCCAACTTGGCAGATTTTATACACAGATAGGAATAGAACAAGTAAAGCAAGACAGGTGCCGAAAATGACACATCCTATTGTAATGTGTGTAGTATGTGCTGTAACTCTTCCAATAAACACACTCCAAACTGATGCACAGAGGGCGAAATTAGAGCAAGGTGCCTTAGTATATTGAATCAAAGACTCACAAAAGGCCCCAGTTGTGTCTAAAAAAAACCTTGCCACAGCCAGCCATGTATGTTAACACTGTAGATGGCACAAAGATATAAAAAAGCAGGTTTATGAGAAGAGCAGTTTCAAAGGATACCAGAAATTAAATAGTTGTTTTCGGTTGATATGTCCATATTGCCCCATTAACACTGAAGCTGAAAAGGTTGTTGCCTGCATCTCATATTCACTTCGATAAATATACTATGCAAATTTAGGTAGCACATGGCTGGCTACCAAAACATTACTTAAGCACAAGGGGCAAATGCACAAAGTAAGAATTTGAATGCAGTACAAAATTATAAGTCACTAAAAAAAGAAAAACATATCACCCATGAGATTATAATTTTGAACACTGGTTAATATAATTTAAAGGAAGAAAAAAAACCATGCATCTACTAAAATAAAAATGAAGTGGTATTTTAAACTGTTGAACTATTGCCCCAAACTGTCACACTTTATTAAATTGAATCAATAAGCAATACATAGCAGTTTAAAATGAAAAAGTACATTTTTTTTCTAGTTAGCAAGTAAGCAGAACAAAATGCAACATCATTGAGTTCATTTCAATATTTGAGGGCTTTGGCAGTATTATTGTGTATGATAAAGCACAGTGTAGATCCTTACATATTTTATCTGATGTCTTCTGCTGTGCAGGAGACACACTACTGTTGATTGATACTGTTTTGTGTAGTGAAAACTGTAAATATTTTTACTTTGGGTCTTTTTTGGGCTGCGCCTCAGTGAAATGCTTCTACATGGAGTCAAATAATCTCTTGGATGTGAATGAAGTTTAATAGTTCCTGCCTGTTACATTTTTACAATATGTAGGACATTATGGTGCAGGAACAGAAAGTCAATGAATTGAATAAGGATGTAGTAGAAATGCCTCTCTTTTTTTGTTTTTTATTCCTGTGGATGTCACTTGTTGGTACCAATGGTACCAGGTAATAATTTTTAAACTACACTCTTACTTTTCAATGGTTTTCTTTTATTAATGGGTATTATTATGGATACATTAAGCAATATAAGACCGTGGAGGGAAAACAAAAGTTTATTTTTTATTTTTGTTGCTTAAAAACTGTTGTACTGTGGTAAGATGTGTATCATATAAATGTGTAATAAGTTGTTGTATCATCATTTAATACTATTTGTATTTTTGTAATCATGTTTATTCTCCTTTTAATAAAATATTTGATCTAATATGTTACGTGTATTCTAATGCATAATTAGTTGATCAATTTAGCTAAAGTCAAAGGGGTAAGTCTAAGATCACGCTATTAGAAAAAAGAACAGAAGGAAGCAATCTTTTAGGATCTGTTAATGTTAAATGTGTTCTCTTTTGGAGGCATGTTATCAATCTTAAAAAGAAACAGTCAGTTCTACACAGATTGCTATAGATAAACCAAGATTATCCTATTAATTATGTCTAGAAGTTGGCTTTAGTGAACATACAGTATAATTTGAACCAGAACAGTAAAGTAGTTCACAATCTCATTCCAACAAATGCAGTTGAAAGAAAAACAAATGTTTAGATAATAGAATACTTTCTCAATAGGAATATTAAAATAACCACCTTTCACCCTGAGGCATGTAGTATCTAAATACATGTATGTACAGTACTATGGGGTCATCCATTAAGCAACAGTAACAGTTACGGCAACAGACAGTTCTTTCTGAAGTAGTTTGGAGAGATTAGCCATCCATAACCAGAGTAAGAAGACATGTTGTTGGTGGGAGTCAGTTGGAAGCACCTGTCCCTGAATATACCCGCTCAGTAGAAGCACCAGTTATTTACAGTCAGGCTGATTGTCATGTACGGCACCCTGTGAGCACGCGATACGGGACATACTTGAAAACGAGAGGTAACTCTCAATGTATTACTTCCTGGTAAAATATTTTATAAATAAATAATAAATAATACTGACACTCGCAAGTGCGCCCACTTTTCACCTCCGCAGAGGTCCGTCAAATGGACAATATCTCCTCTACACGACAAGGGTTAATACTCACGCTCACAAGCTGCCCAACTGTTTACCTTTGCAAAGGTCCCTCAGTTAACATCTCCCCTAAATCCGTCCCAATATATCATCGTCACGAACAGCACACATGTGAGCACGTGACTTCGATTTTCAACCAGGGTTAATACACATGGCTACTCTAGCCAACTCACCTTTCACCTGCGCTAGCTACCTCCAGTGAGTTAATATTAATGGCGCTATATAAATAAAGACATACAATACAATACAACCCCTACTCAATTACAAATCATGTCTATCCACTGCCACCACCTAAGGTAGTTATGCAAACAAAAGATGTCAAATTAAAATTTGCGAGCACCCCAGGTCACTAATTATTATAGAAAAAATTATGCACTTTAACACACAAATATCAGTTGTGGTAAAATGTGTCTGAAAATGTAAATAATCTCCCCAGGGTATGCAACAGTTCATTCAGAGTCCAAAACATTACTTATTAAATGTTTTAATATATGTATATATATATAAATATATATATATATATATATATATATATATATATATATATATATATATATATATACAGTGCATAGGTTACAAAAAAAAGGATTGCACGAAACATACAGTTACAAATAAATGCAGAATAGCTTCTTAAACGAAAAGGATAAAAACATTAAAGAAAACGCTATACATAACTCTATGACATATGTTTTCCTCCAGAGAGGTCACTGGTAAGAGACAATGGGATATCCCGTATCTGGTCCCAGATACACCTCTGTAGACATCGTAATCCTAAATTTAATAGACAATTAATATCTGTCTCTTAGTACCTACTAGACCTGATGTGTCTGTAATCATTCTGTATGACTCGGTTCCATGTTACACACGTCATTTTTAGCATGTTAAGCAGAGGTTGTCACATAATAATCACATTTTTAATAAAGTTCCTCTCATGTGGAATACTTTCTTAGCCATGCCTCTTGAACCTTGCAGAACCATCTAGAGAATGTCTTTGATTCTTGCTCTAAAAAAATAATGTTTAGAAACTTGGCACAGGGGCCATATTTTATTCCCACGTCTGGCAAGACAACTGTCCTTATCTCGAGACTACATCAGCACTTGCAATCCATCTGCCACTTTTAGTGGCCCATACAGGATAGGCACCCCCCATTAAGCTCTCTTTGAAGACAAGCACACACCCATGACATGTCTGGATCAGTCACAACCCAATATATGGCATTTTTAAGCCCGAGTTGTACTTTTTTTTAAGCCCCGAAGTACTAGATGGACTAAAATACATAGGGGGCTATGCACTAAGCTCAATGGCTTTGCGTTCTGATTTGGCCAAAAAGCAGGTTTGTTAAAAAGTGAAGCCGGGTACGCGATGTACTAAGGCCTTGAGGCCATTTTTTAACGTACCTGCTCAAAATAGCTCAGAACAGCCACAGCGTACGTGATGCTTTTTTCCCCCCTGCTAGCATTCTGAACCTTTCCGTTCGCTAGCTGATAGAAAAAAAAGCCGCTTGTAACATTTGCATGGAGATTTGCCATCTCCATGCAAGACTGTTAGAGGCGATAAAACACTAAATAAATACATTTTAATAATAGTGTACATGAGCAGGGGGTCTCCTGAGCTGAACCGTATTTGTTTCAGGTCCGAAGACCACCTACTTCAGGAGATATAGGCCCCTTTATGGGGTGGCGGTATCCCCTGCAGTTTAAAGCTCCCGCGTCACGTGACCGGGTTATTTATGTTCTGCAGGGGATACCGGCACCCCATAAAGGGGCCTGTATCTCCTGAAGTAGGGGGTCCTCGGGCCTGAAACCAATGCGGTTCAGCTCAGGAGACCCCCTGCACATCTACACTAGTATTAAAACACACATAACAATAAACAATATTTCATTACCGTAGCGGCTATACGCTATGGTAATGAAGCAGCATTAATGTATTTTTAATATTAGTGTGCGGGAGCAGGGGGTCCCCTGAGCTGAACCGCATTGATTTCTGCCTCAGAGACCCCCTGCTTCCCGAGTTACAGGCCCCGGTATGGGGCATCGGGTGCCAGTGCCGCCGCCATCTTTATAGCGTCCAAGACGCGACGTGGGCTCTATAAAGATGGCATCCGCACTGGCACCGATGCCCCAAACCGGGGCCTTTAACTCGGGAAGCAGGGGGTCTCTGAGGCAGAAATCAATGCGGTTCAGCTCAGGGGACCGCACACTATTAATAAAAATACATTAATGCAGCTTCATTACCTTAGCAGATAGCCGCTAAGGCAATGAAGGGGTTAAGGCACATTAGCATGTTTATTGGGGACAATTGCCCCCAATAAACAACACGCATCCCCCCGGCCCCCTAACACATACAGTACTGTAATGGGCAAAATTACTATTATCCACATATGGATAATAATGCATTTGCCCATTTAAAATACATATAAATGACAATAAGTACAATAAAGACATTTTACACTTACATTTTATAGGCACCCACGATGAAGGCCGTCTTCATCCTCATCTTCATTCTGCCCATGCCCCTCCAGTGCTGCAAATCATGCACGACAATCACAATAGCCAATGTAATGTCCCCTAACCCCTTAATCACCATAGCGGTTATTAACCGCTACAGTCATTAAGGGGTTAACCCACCCTCACCCACCACTCAGGAGGCCTACATACCCTCCCACACTAACCCCCCCACCCCGTGAGGCCTAACCACCCTCACCCAATACCCACAAGGGAGGCCTACCCACATACCCTTGGGGCCAATACACCCCCCCCCCAACACATACAGTACAATAATGTGCAAAATAACTATTATTCAGATATGGATAATATATTATTTGGCCATTAAGAAACACATAAAACATGCATATTCACATACAATACACCCATTCAGTGTCCGTGAATGTATGTATATACATAGATACATTAACGGGCATTAAATGGGACTACAAAAATAAAAGACATGAATCAAAAATCAAAAAAATCTGTAAAAGTAAAAATAATATACTTTTCTTTTGTTTACTCACCATTAGATGTCCACTCACCGAAATCCAAGCGACCCGGAAGCACAGGAACCAATCCACAGGTAACCATAAAATAAAAAACCATAACAAATCCACGTCTGTGTCTTCTTTCTTCTTTGGGGTCTTTTGGGGTCTTCTGGGGTCTTCTTCCGTCTTCTTCCATCTTCTTACGCCACGCCCTTCTTCTCTTCTTAGGAGGGGAGTTGTTCTGTCCTCGGTGACTAGCTTCAAAATGAGGCGACATAGGCTTTTATAGGCCTATGACGTCACATTTTGGTCAAATGTTTCCCACGGTCCTGATTGGGCCGTGATAAACATGTGATTTGGCCAAGCAAAAAACAAATGATGACGTCATTTAAAGGTAATGAAAGCACAGCCAATCAGAATGGCTTTGCTTCAATTGCCTTTAAGATGACGTCATTAAAAGAAACATGGCCGGTCTCACGTGGTACGGTAGCCAATCAGAGCGTGGGAACTCCATCCCATCTCTGATTGGCTCTAGTAGACCATGTGACAGAGGCTTGGGGGAGAACGGATGTGACATCAATGAAAACCTGTCACATGGTACGGTAGCCAATCAGAGTAGGGGTGGAGTTCCCACGCTCTGATTGGCTCTAGTACCATGTGTGCACGGCCATGTGTCTTTTAATGACGTCATCTTAAAGGCAATTGAAGCAAAGCCATTCTGATTGGCTGTACTTTCATTACCTTTAAATGACGTCATCATTTTTTTTTGCTTGGCCAAATCACATGTTTATCACGGCCCAATCAGGACCGTGGGAAACATTTGACCAAAATGTGACGTCATAGGCCTATAAAAGCCTATGTCGCCTCATTTTGAAGCTAGTTGCCGAGGAGGGAACATCTCCCCTCCTAAGAAGAGAAGAAGGGCGTGGCGTAAGAAGACGGAAGAAGCCGGAGAAGACCCCAAAGAAGAAAAGAAGACCCCAAGAAAGATGGGAAGGATTACAAATAGAAGAAAAAGACACAGACGTGGATTTGTTATGGTTTTTTATTTTATGGTTACCTGTGGATTGGTTCCTGTGCTTCCGGGTCGCCTGGATTTCGGTGAGTGGGCATCTAATGGTGAGTAAACAAAAGAAAAGTTTATTATTTTTACTTTAACAGGTTTTTATGATTTTTCATTCATGTCTTTTATTTTTTCAGTCCCATTTAATGCCCGTTAATGTATATATGTATATACATACATTCACAGACACTGAATGGGTGTATTCTATGTGACTTTTGTATGTAAATGCATTGCTTTTTATGCTGTATTATTGCCCCTGTATTTTATGTATATCTATCTATATGGATAGACATACAGGGATAATAATTGATTGGTTTGCTAATGTTTATGTTCTTTTCATGTATGGCTAATGTGTTTATAAGCTTTATTTTGTCATTGTTGTGAATAATGTAATTTGTATTTAGTTAATGGCTAGTTTATGGTACTTATCTGGATAATAGTTATTTGGCACATTATTGTACTGTAGGTGTTGGGGGGTGGGGGGATGTATGTATTGAATGTATAGGCCAGGTTTACTTATTTTACATTCAGGGTTGGTTCCTTGGTTCTGCGTGAGACCTCTGGAGACCACCTGCGGTATCCTCGGGTATCTCACGGGTATCAGGCTGGTGGTTCCACGGGTGACACCTGCGGGGAAGAACCGGTGGCCTCACATCTGTGGGGGCACCGCGGACCCGTAGTGTGCCGGGAAGAACCGGTGGTCCCACATCCAGGTGGGGCTGGGGTATGAACCCTGTATGTAAAAGGATAAATCATGTATTTATGGGGGGGCACAGGGGGTGGGTTATGTATTTAATAAATAGAATGATGTTTATTGTGGGGCAGTGTGTTGTTTTTATTGTGGGTACTGGGGGTGGGGGGAGGGTGTATTGGCCCCAAGGGTATGTGGGTAGGCCTCCCTTGTGGGTAGTGGGTGAGGGTGGTTAGGCCTCACGGGGTGGGGGGTTAGTGTGGGAGGGTATGTAGGCCTCCCGAGTGGTGGGTGAGGGTGGGCTAACCCCTTAATGACTGTAGCGGTTAATAACCGCTATGGTGATTAAGGGGTTAGGGGACATTACATTGGCTATTGTAATTGTTGTGCATGTTTTGCAGCACCGGGGGGGCATGGGCAGAATGAAGATGAGGATGAAGACGGCCTTCATCGTGGGTGCCTGTAAAAGGTAAGTGTAATATGTTTTGACTGTATTTATTGTAATTTATATGTATTTAAAATGGCCAAATGCATTATTATCCATATTTGGATAATAGTAATTTTGGCTATTACTGTATTGTATGTGTTCGGGGGGTGTATTTAGTTATAATTATTGTTTATTATTTTTGGAGGTGCAACATTGGTACCGCGGGGACCCCGGGACGGCCGCGGGGACCCCGGGACGTCCACGGGGACCCCCGAACTCCCGCAGGGACCCTCGCACTCCCGTGGGGACCCCCACGCTCCCTCTGTGACCCGCGCGGGGTCAGCCGGGGACACCCGCCGGCCTGCTATATGGGTTTTGCGCATGCAAAAATAAGAAGCAAGAATTTTCTCTAAGTCCAGATTTCTTTGCGTCTACTTTGACCTGGCGTGTTCTGATCAACGCAACTTTCTCGTTTACTAAGGTTGCTAAGGTTGCGTTGCTTAGTGCATCCCGCTTAAGGGCAGAATTTCACGCAAACAAGGTTGCGAACGAGCAAATTTGGACTTAGAAAAAATTCATTTTTAGATCGCAAAGTGCCTGTTTGCGTTGCTTAGTGCATCGGGTTGAGCAAAAAATCACGTTCGAAGAGCACTTTGCGGTCTAAAAGTGACTTAACGGAGCTTAGTGCATAGCCCCCTTAAGATTTAATGACATTATCATGACACTGATATAGAGTTTACTGACCAAAGAGGTGGAGATTGTTCTGAATCTGGTCAGGCCTCAAACTCTAGGTGTGGAATGACACACCAGAACTATTTATAAGAAAACAGGCAGGGTCAGAGACATATTCTTCAGCAAAACATGCAGTGATGGATGTGGAACTGGCCCTAGCACTCATACAGAAAGACTCTGCAGAAAAAAGGGTTTTTGAGGCAGGAATAGAGATAGAGATAAAGGAGGTACAGTAAATGATTAGCGTAGCATTAGTAGTGTACTGTATGTGGTTGTGGGAGATACATCTGAAGACAAGAGACTTGCTTTGAGAAAATAAATTTTGGATTTTATTTTGCCAGCGGTGCAATAAACAAAAACACAGGCTTTTCCTCAGCCAAGGTGCAGCAAAATGCAGATCAGTAATATAAAGGATAAGGTTTTCCTTGGCCAAACTTCAGTTTCCCCAGTGTATGAAAGTCCATATATGTCTATAGACATCTATATAGAGTTGATGTCTCTTATTTGTTAGTTGCTAGGGCTACTCGTGACAGAAGCCTGTCCCTCCACTCCCTCTAGAGACATAATTGCAGGTTGTAGGTTTCCTCTCTCTGACCATCACCTCATCTCATTTTCTCTCTATCTTCTGTTTCTCTACCTCCATCTAACACTTGTTTCTGCAGAGGCCTGCACTCTATTAACCTAACAGCTTTTGAGTACACTTTACGCTCCTCCGTCTTCTCTCTTTGCTCTGCTCCAGACCCTGTGTAAAGATTCTGCTCGATCTGTGACGGGTTTTGCTGCCAGTTTGTATTTTCCAGGCTGCCTGCCCTTTCTGTTCAATTTAGCCATTTTGGTTATTGGCAGCCTGCTATATAAGGCTGCACTTCCTGGTGGGAGTCACCGAGCAAAATTCTGTGTTTTTGCAGCTCCTGCATGTCTTTGCTGTCGCCTGTTACCTGTTGGATTCCCTGTTGCTGACTTGAACCATGACCCTGGCCTTGCTGACTTCTGCATGTCCTGCCCTTTTGCCTGTAGCCTGGACTTTTCACCCCTGCCGCCTGCCCTGACCTTTTGCCTGTACCCTGTATTCTGCACCATTGCCGGCAGCCCTGACCCCTGCTTCCATACTTACTACAGATACTTTTACAGGACTCTGTCCCTGGGCTGTGGTTGGTTTATTTGCATCTCTTCCTCAGCCCTGCGGGTCCGATTCCTGATTTGAGTCGAGCACCGTCACACCCTGATAACCTGGTCAGGAACAACAATTTTGCCCTATCCACCTCTCTTAATGTACATGCTCCTCTTTCTCTCTGCCATTCTCACCCTTCTAACCCAGACCCTGGCTAAATTCCCATGTTGCGTTCCTACACTAGTTCCTCTGAACGCCTCTGGAGGAAATCTCACAATCTCGCAGACTTCCTTTACTACAAATGTATGCTATCCTGTTTCAACTTTGCCCTCTCTCAGGCTAAACAAACCTACTTTTCAGCACTAATCAACACACAAAAGTCTAACCCACGCTGACTCTTCTCTGTCTTTGACTCCCTACTCAGGCCACCCTCTGCTGCCTGTTTTTCTTCCTCCATCTCACCTCAGGACTTTGCTTACTATTTTATGGAAAAGGTGGAATCCATACGTCATGACATCCCCTCTGTATCCTCCTCCTATCCTACACCTCTTACTAACACGTCTCCTGCCTTCCTCAACTATTTTTACACTGTCACAGAGGAGTATGTATCGTTGCTGAGCTCCTCTTCTCCCTCTACCACCTACCCTCTTGACCCCATTCCCTCTATCGTCTAAAACCTCTTGGTCCTACTATAATCCCTACCCTCACACACATTTTTAACTCCTCCCTCTACTCTGGTACCTTTCCACTTCCTCAAACATGCAATAGTTATACCATTACTCAAAAGCAGCAAACTTGACCCTACCTGTCTTTCTAACTATCATCCTGTCCCCTCCTGCCGTTTGCCTCTAAATCCCTTGAACATCTTGTACTCTCGCTTGCTCCATTTTCTCCCCACCTATTCTCTCTAGACCCTCTACAATCTGGCTTCTGCACTGCTCACTCCACTGAAACAGCCCTCACTAAAATAACTAATGACCTCCATCCTGCCAAAGAAAGAGGTCACAACACTGCTCATATCACTTGACCTCTCTGCAGTATTTGATACTGTGGACGACCCTCTTCTTCTTCGCATTCTCCATACTCTTGGTATTCATTACAAAGCTCTATCCTGGATCTCCTCTTACCTCTCCCATCATACTGTTGTGGCTGAGCTTATTCTAAAGCTTACCCGCAATTGTTCGGGCTGTTTTTTTTATCAGCCGAACTTGGCCGCACGCCAGCCACATTTCGCGGCTGCGCGCCAGCCGCATCCCCATTCAGCGCTAATGGCGCTGAACAATGAAAGCGCCGCAGGTGCCGAAACTTTAAAAAAAAGCCCGCGTCTGCTCGCGGTTTAAAAATCCCCGCGGTGGCGGCCGATTTAGACTCAGGGCGGCCACCACTGTTCTTTCAGTGTCTCTTTTGCTAACACCTCCTCTATCGTTTTCTCTGTGGGGTACCACAGGGCTATGTCTGGGACCTCTTCTCTTTTCTCTTTAAACACTTTCTCTAGGTGACCTAATCACATCTCTTGGGTTCAAATATAACCTCTAAGCTGATAACACAAACATGTATTTTAAATCCTTGACCTTACACATGCTGTACAGACCAAAGTTTCTGAATGTCTCTCTGCGATATCATCCTGGATAGCCCTCTGCCGGCAAACTTAACATGGCAAAAAGGAGCTCCTCATACTTCCTCCCAAACCTGGCCCTACTACCTCCTTCCACATTACTGTTGGAAGCAATATCATATACCCAGTAGCACAAGCATGCTGCCCAGGGGTCAAGCGACTCCTCTCACATTCAAAAGGTAGCTAAAACCTGTCATTTTTTCCTCCCCCATATTACAAAGATATGCCCTTTCCTCTGTTGCTCGACTACTAAAACTCTGATACTGGCCCTTATTCTCTCCTGTCTTGATTACTATATCCTTCTGCTGTCTGGCCTTCTTGCCTCTCACCTGTCTCCCTTCCAATCTATCCTAAACGCTGTTGCCAGAATCACTCTACTCTTTCCTAAATCTGTCTCAGCATCTCCCCTGCTGAAATCCCTTTCCTGGATTTCTATGAAATCCTGTATCACACACTCAATTCTCCTCCTCACTTTTAAAGCTTTAGAATCTTCTGCTCCTCCTTACATCTGAGTCCTAATTTTTCGCTAAAAATTATCCCGACTCAAGGATGTCTTCTCTCTACCCCTTTTGTATCTATAGCCCTCTCCTACCTTAAACCTTTTACACCATCTCTATCCACCTTTAAAACCCACCTTAAAACGAAGCATGAGTAGCTCCGTGGCTAATACGTTATACCTCATACATAAACCTTAGCCCATTGCAGATGCACTTACCAGAACGCCCTACTACTGTCTCTCTACATTCTTCCTACCTACCAATTAGATTGTAAGCTCTTCGGACCAGGGACTCCTTTTTCTAAATATTACTTTTTTTTCTGAAGCACTTTTTCCCATCATGTGCTATCTGTATTATTTGTTATTTATTTGATTGTCACGTGTATTATTGCTGTGAAACGCTATGTACATTAAAGGTGCTATATAAATAAAGACATATATACAGAACATACACATAGGTACTGTAGAAACCCTGTTAGCCTGGGGTTTTATTCTTCCCTTTTTCTTTTTTGACTTCCAGTTTATCAAAGACCCACTCATCTCTTCAGTATTTTCTGTGGTTCCCACTCTTTCTGACTTCCAATGGGATCTATTGATATAGTCTTCCTTAGTGTGAGGTCTTTCCCTAAGACCTCTCACTCCTACCAGAAACTTTGGTTATCCACTTTGGGGGAATTATCTGGGACTCAGGACATGAAGCCCAAATAGTTTGCAACCACAATGTGTAGTCATGGTTGAAGAGAACACTGGTGACAAAAATCCTTGTATGCTGTGTACTTGAACAATGTCTCTTCAGGTACTCGCTCTATCTTGGCACTCTTAAGTTGTTCACAGAGGACTTCTTGCTCAAGCTTATCTTTCCATTTCTCTATCTCTTCTTTTACTCACTTGGCAACGAGTTCTTCATGCGATCTGCTGTTTCCTGTCAATAGCGCGACCATCTGCGCAGTTCTCCTCAATTCTGACAGTACGCCTTGGCATCTGTCTTTTGCAGTCAGCAGACATGTAGTTTTGGGTCTCTCTTCCTCAATGTACTAATTTATTCAGACGGAAGTACTGCTAGAACACCAGTGACGTCTTACTCAGCAGTCAACAGAGGATACATTTCTGTCTCAGTCTAATCATAGATTGGATCTTTATAGCAGCTGTTCTCATAGTAAGGAATCTGGTTTGGACCACATGGGCACAGTAGTATGATTGGATTTGAATTTCACGTCTCAGTCATGATTCGATTCTTCTTTCCTGTAATTTGTGAAAGTAGATTGTAGTACTGAGATGGTATTGTAGAGCCACTTGTAGGAATGTTGAGTCACACAAGCAGCTTACTTCACCTTCTTGTAGCATCTGCACTGTCATACTTTCTAACATTTAACTGGACCTAATCGTTTGCCATTTCTTTTGAGTTTAGCAGATCCTTGAGTCCTGGCAGAGCTGGAGTCAAAGATGACCTACATGGTCCATCCATCAATCATGAAGCAGGAGCGGACTGTGCCCCTCTTTCAAGTGGGCTATGGTTGCTGTCCTGGCTAAGGAGCAAAAAATTTCAGGGCAGCCAGCAGTATGCCAAAGTATACTGGCTGTACAGCTGAAAGGCTGCGGTTTATACAGTAGTCCTTCTGTGATGCCCCTGGTTGGGATGTAGGCCTTCGAAACGTGGTAAAAGAGAATCTTATGGCGGTGGAGGGGAGAGAAGAGGGGAAAAAGGAGGGACAGGAAAAGAGAAAAAGAAAAATGGTGTGATATTGTAAACAAATAGATAATTATATGCACATGGTGAGTATCTTACTCTTAATAATTAGTATTATTTGTCAATTATGTTTGTGACATTAGGACATATTATAAATATACACATATATTCATGAAGCCTGCAACATAATTTGAAACATGATGATTATATACATTTAATATTGTAACAAGCTATGTCCAGCGTACAGTATATCTGCGTTTGAATAGCAGATACTGTACATGTGGACAGGGTAAGGCTTTTTGTTTGATGTCTCACAATATATTTCCTCCATATATATGAGGATTTCTCTCTATAAGAGAGATATTTTTCTTATGTACATTTGGTTTAAATATTGTGAGAGATCAAACAAGAAGCTTAACACTGTCCATATGTATCTGCTATTCAAGAGCAGATATATTTTGGCATAGCTTGTCACAATATTAAATGTATATAATTGCATTATGTTTCAAATTATGTTGCGTATCTTATGAATATACGTGTATAATTTTCAAATGTGTCCTAATGTCTCAAACTTAATAGGCAAATAATACAGTACTAACCATATCGCAATAGGTTAGATCAAGGGTGCGCAAACTGGGGGGCAGGGTGGTGATAGAGGCAGACAAAGGGAGAAAATGGAAGTGATGGGCCGCCAGAGGGAAGCAGCTGACAGAGAAGTTAGGAGTTGCACAGAGGCAGAGCAGGTCGGCCGGGGAGGAGCACGCCCCAGCAGTCCGACCCGGAACTCTTTCTTACTTCCGGTGTCTATATTGCTACAGCGCTTTCCTCCCCGGCCATCCTGCTCTGTCTCTGTGCAACTCCTAACTCCTCTGCTGTCTGCTCCTCTGCTTAACTCTGGTGGCCCGCTGTCGCCATTATCATCTCCCGCCGCCACCTCTATCACCACCATGTTCCACAGGTAAGCATGGAGGAGGAGAGCTGGAGGAGGAGAGAGAGCTGATGAGGTGTGGGGGGGGGGGGAGAGAGCTGAGGAGGGGATTAGAGCTAAGGAGGGGATTAGAGCTCAGGAGGGGATGAGAGCTGAGGTGTTGATGAGAGTTGAGGAGGGTGAGAAATGGGATGAGAGATGAGGAGGAGGAAAATGGGATGAGATGAGGAGGGGGTAACCTAGTTTGGGCACTCTTACATCACCTGGGTGATATGATGAATATAAAACAAAATATCTTTAATGAAATCCAATTAAAATATAGGTAGTTAAAATGATGATTAAACAAAGTGTTGATCCTTTTGATCCTGTTGTGTAAACACTGGTTGTGTGTCCAGGATCCGAAAGGATCTATACAAAGAAAAATAGATCTATACAAAATCTATCACTTGCCTGGCTGTAGAACAAATAATCTACAGTTTAGCAGTGTGGAGTCAAGATCCTCTGTCCTGCAATGAGAACAAGACCATAGGGTAAGTAAATCGTGCTGATGCAGTGTTCATTCAAGGGACTGGTATACTGTCAAAATAAAGTCCAGACCCCGAGAGGTGTGACTAATGATGGCACAGTGATGCTGTCAGTATCTACTCACTGAGGGGACAAACAAATAGTGTCCTGATACAATAAGATGCCTGCTATAAATACGTAGTGTGCACTTCACTGGCAGACATAGTATTATGATTGCCAGAATATATGTAAATTCTGGTTATACCCTAAGTACTGTGACTGTAAATGCCACAGATGAGACCCAGTATGTTGTTGTACACTACTATGTCACAATCAGCGGAGATTAAGCAGCCGGCATACAGTAGATATGTTAAACCGCTGCTGGGTATCAAGACACTTTGTAGCATGTGGATATGACTCCTAGATATAGTCATTAACAAAGAACACTGTGGTTAGTGGTTGAAAACCGTGCTGTAATCTCCGCACGCTGTCTTCCCAGAAAATAGCAGTATACAGTATGCTGTCCTGTGAGTATGGCAGCAGCAACCGATAATAAACTACTGATAGTAAATGTGTGTCGCGTGTCGCTCAGGAATAAACACTACAGTATGAATGTAAGCTACAGCTGTACTGATGAATATCGCACTCATCTACCTCGGGAGTAGGTAGTATATACTGTCAGATAGAATGTACTTGCCAATAGACTATCAGTAAATCTATTGGCCAGAAGTAGCCTGCCGTATTGACACTAAGCCACTGCTGCTAATAAAACTGACTAGTATAACGAGTCCTATAATTGCAACAATGTAGATGTGAGCTGCTGTATTGGACAGTGTATACGTCTCACAGAAAAACCAGCAATGTATGCTGATGATAGATGTACCAGCGGCAGCGGTGCAGTAAACCCCTAATGACCTGGAGTAACCAACTGTGATAGATGAGCATGCTGAACGCAGAACGATGTATACTGCTGGGGTGTCCTGGTTCTAAAACACCGGAGTATGTCCGGAAAATCTAATGAACCAAGCGCAGTGAATCTTAGAAGAGTCAGCACAGATTAAAATACCCTGAATGCGCCCTTAGACCGACATCTAGTGTAAAGGGGCAGATAGGTAGCACGTACGCTGGTGCCGGCAACTATATTGCAAGCCTGTTCCGTGCTGTAACTCTATATACAAGTTAGATCAGGATTTTGCTTATTAACAATACACTTTAACAATGATACAAGTATCTAATAGTTGATTGTTAACTAAGTTACTTTATTGCCATTCATCAATTCGGGCAGACTCTGCGCCCTATTAAGCCATTGACACAATCAGACACTGCTGGAATCAATTATGCTGGCAGCATTGGCATATAGGCTTTTTTGCAGTTGTTCACTCATTTACACCCTCATGGTTACTATTAGCAATGATTTCCAATTACACCTACTAGGTTGCTACAAGAAATTTATTCAGATTGCCTAAATGCACACCATTGGAAGTTTATACATTCATATGCCCTCACATTGTTTTAACCACGTCTGCTCACTGCAGCTGATTTTATTCTTTAGTTCACGTTAATAGTTTTACCCTATGGATCATTAAAATTGTTTTTATAGCTTGTGTCACGGGAGACCAGACCCTTTTAGCACCTTTTAACCTTCTGGGATCAATTCACTAGGCAAAACAAGGTAGTAGATTAAAATGTAGTTTAGTCGGGTAAACCAGCATACACAAAATGACTATCCAAAATACAGAAGAAATACACACTTACTGGGGGTCTGGGGTCGAAAACTATACTCAAATATGTGCATGGTGCCTACTTCGAAAGGCTAACCCTGACTGGGACCTTGTGCAGAGCGTCGTGGTACTCTTTTCGGGTAGAATACCCAACCACGACCGATATGCTCTATTCTGAGAACTTGGTCCTCGCGTCTGACCTAGCCTCAGCTAGGCAGACTTTCCTAGCTCCAAAAATAAAGCCGGTTGCTCTGCTATTCACAAAAGAGCAACTTTGAAAAGCCCGTCTTTGTATCACCGACTTAAGCCACTAGATGGTCTGGTTCTCTGATCGAGCAGCCTCCTTACATACTCTCTGCTGATTTATCTCCAGGATGGAAGTCAGGCTGGTGACCAATCAGAGCGTGGGAATTTCTTCCACCTGCCAATCAGAATGGGGGATTGTCTGTCTGCTGACGTCAGAATAGGGGTCGTGCCAACCCGGCTTGAAAAGCAAGGCGAGCGGGAAATATGAATTGGCCAATGGGAAAGCAGCATAATTCACCTCCCTTACCCACAAATCATGCCTGCATGTCGGAGAGAAGTACAGGGCTACCGGTAACTTTGTTCCCTGAACTCCAGCAAACAAGATAAACAGATTTTGACCCAAATATTCCACCTAAAACTCCCACTCCTAAAGTTTCATGTTTATTGGCTAGACCAGTCACTCTTTGACAGAGTCCTATTGGTGGACGAAACGTGTCAGAGTTACCTTGTGGCAGAAGGATTTTTGTAATGCACTGAATAAACAACCTTTTTTTCTGATTGCGTCTGGATACACTTGATTGTACCCCTATGGCAAGCTGTGAACCGCCTGATCCTATTCTCTTTCACTTATTGGGAAAGGGGAACATGTGAAACACCAAAAAGGTCAGGTTTTTGATATGCATTATATTGTCCCTAGTTTATGGTGCTACATAGCTTCCAGGGACCCATGGTCTTAAGGGGTAACCAGCCAGGCTTCACCTTTATTATGAAGATGGGCTACCCTCACCGTCACAGATAGTTAATATTATAACAACAGCACCTATAATATAATAGCACATATAATATAATAGCAGCACCTATAATTCCAAGTGCCTGCTACCATTTCATCATCAGGTCTCACAATTTGGTACAAGCTCTTATTAGCTAAATTTTGCTACTGGTTAGGCTTCAACTCTAGACATTATCTGCCTCTATAGACCACCAATATGGTTTTCTTCTAATTTGATGTTGTTGGCCTACAGATATAGTCTGTCTGTATCCGGGATCTTCCTGACTCGAGCCTGTCCCTTACGTTAGAATTCCCAAGAAATTTACGCGAGTTATCCGCGATTTAACCCTGGGTGATGTGAGACCTGAAGGCGGGCAGAAATTCGATATGTGGCATTATATGCAATACCAGCCAGAAACTCAAGTCGGTAATTGCGAGTTATTGCGTCCCCTCCCCTCTAGCTGTAGGAAAAATGGAACTGCATGTGTACATGTGCTCTGCAACTAACTTAACACATTCACTTTGCCATCTGGCGGAGAGGCGCCGAATTACAAACAAACAGATCTGAAATCTGTCTAGCATATCCCTGTTTAATTCAGTTGTGAATAACAACACGAAGGGCTGTCTACAGCTAAATGGGATGTATATTGATTACATCTCCAAAACAATTGATGTCTGGACTTTAGTTAAGGAAAACTGAAGATACAGACAGGCTATATCTGTATATGATCACCTTCCTTATATTTTAGAGTGGGCACCAACAAAGAGGATTCATTTTCTCACTCTCTCCACCTATTCTCTAGCTAATTGTGTTTATAAATAGAACTGTTTTATCATTTGTTTGTGGCAATAAAATCATGATTAGTTTGTGATGAGAGCCAACTCAGTAATTAAATAAAGAAAAATCTGCACATTTAGATTGAGGGTCATAATCAGATTTCCCAGTCTCAATTACACAATTCAGAAAATTTGAAGTAGTTTCCAGAAAGACCAAATGATATGTTCCCCTTAACATGGAACAGAAATTAACACTAACTACTGTCCAAGGATAAAATCAGCAAGTACTCATCTGTCAAGACTACTGTACGAGTTGCAGCCTCGAACTGAAAAAAGATTGGATACATTGCTCATGCTTTTGTATCCAAGTTATACTTGGAAGCCAGACTCTCTCTCAAATGAGCTAATGACCAGATTACCTTTGTTTGACAATTTGTGGAGTGTCTGTTGGATAATCAAACAGTAGCCTTAAAGAAAAACTTCAAGGTTGTTTTAAAAGAATGCACAGAGTTGTGTTTGTTCATGGAAGGCACTATTGATAGGTGGTGGAAAAATGAAGTTTGACACACCTGTGAGCACATTACTTTTACATGTATAAAAGGGTATGTTCCATACATACCTGTTTGTCTCCACATAGTGTATCTGTTATGTACTGTCGCGGCCCCTTTTATTCTCCAACATCACCGCATTTTTCCGGATTTTGTTCCGAATGCTACGCACTTCACCGCATTCATGCCGCATTCATGCCGCATTCGTGTTGCATTCACATCCGCAGTTGAATGGTTCGGATTTAATAGGTTGCAATTCTACGCGTGTCCGCCAGATGGCAGATATTCATGAATTGTAATGCGCATGCACTTCAGTAATGTGTCGACTTGCAGGTGTTTCGTTTAAAAAAGATACCACAGTGGCCTATTGTAAATTGGCCTTGGGACTGAAGGAAGAGGTTTCAATAATGTATCAATTTAGGCTTTTCATATTAAAGAAAGTCAAACACCAGTTTCTGTTATTCTCCAGAGTCAGTCCCGCCGCCATAAGTGTACAAATGCAGCCCGTGTTCCAAAAACCCGACAGAACGTACGCTTATTTAATATGGGCCGCGATTAATGCAACAGATGATAAGATGGCAACAGTTGTTCAAATTTATCAGTATTTTATCGAAAACTATGACTTTTACAAATTTTCGCCAGCTCCTCATGTGTGGAAGCGTGCAATAAGGAAAAAGTTATGTAGCGATCCATGTTTTTTTTTCGTATTGATCCCGAATTTATTGGAGGGTATTGGTGTGTATCACCGGGTTTTTCCTGTATCTATGATCATGCAGACGGCAAAAGGCGAAAGGTCGTGTTAAAACCAACTAAGAAACGACAGTCGCTGGCAAGCAATGTACCAGCACCGGCTGCCAATAACAGTCCGATCGTCAGTGACAACCCTTGCTGTCTGTCCACGCACGGATACCTGCAGCCTGAGCCAGATTTCGCATACAGTTTCGAGCAAGCTTGCATGTACCTAAGCGATTTCCAGCCTCATCAGCTGACTACAGGTGTAGTAGTCCCACTGTCACCTGTCAACGACGTGTATGATCAAGAATACGGGACTGGCAGTGGCCCGGCGCCAGCTGATTGGGAAATTCTATGGTGAGTAATGTTGCCGTATTTTATTCTGTTTTTTTTATTTTGAAAATATCAATATCAGTGCGATTCAAAAGTCAAGCGATTGTCCTATAAGCAATATCATTGGCTGAGCGGCTTCTACAGTAGATATTGCACAATTGGTGAAAAGCTAGGCGCATGCGCATTGGAAACTTCTTGAAACGCATATGCGTGTCATCACATCGACGGTAGACGCATGCGCATGTGAACAGGAGACGCCCCCGAGAAAATTATTGGTGGGACTGACTGGGAACTTCTTTGGGGGACTGACCATCACAGTAAAACTTTTATTTATTTTTTCCTCAGAAAAGAAAACTTTGTCATCTCATGCGGAAAAGGGCAAATGGAGGGATTTCGATGGATAATATTGCTTCGTGTAACAATGCCTGCACATTGCAGAATCGGATTTAAAAAACCACGTACCGGAGTCTACAGTTTAGTGGCCGTTGTTATTGTTTAGGATATAATACCTGAAACAGTTTGCTGATGTTTTCAGACCGTACTGTATACAATGCTTTTTTTATATACCGTATACTGTATAATAAATCCGAGAAAATAAAAAGTATGCATTTATTCTACATGTATTCCAGTACATATGTGTCTTCTATACCAGTACATACAGTATGTGTACATTAAATAAAAACATTTATTTATTAATACAAGTTAAAACCCACAACATCTCCTTTATTTAAGTACAGCAGGTCAAAACATGTACAGTACAGCACAACATTATGGTGTTACCTGTTTTAAAAAAAAATCTTTATTCATAAAATACACAAAACGCAACATCTCCTTTATTAAAGTACAGCAAGTCAAAACATTTACAGTAGGATGGTGTGCAGAACAGTCAGTCAGGCCTGCACAACTCCAGTCCTCGAGGGCCGCAAACAGGCCTGGTTTTCAGGATAACCTTTGAAAACCGGGCCTGTTTGCTGCCCTCGGGGACTGGAATTGTGCAGGTCTTGTGTACAGTAAATAAAAACATTTATTTATTAATACAAGTTAAAACACACAACATCTCCTTTATTTAAGTACAGCAGGTCAAAACATGTACAGTACAGCACAACAGATGGTCTTACCTGTTTTAAAAAAAAATCTTTATTCATACAGTAAAATATACAAAACGCCTGTTTGCGGCCCTCGGGGACTGGAACAAAACATTTACAAAAAATAAACAACAGTTGAACACTCACGCAAATGCGTACCCCACCAGATTGTCCTTCCATGGCCGATGCCTTGTATGGCGCAAAATGCCATTAATGCAGTCTCGAACGCCTTTCATTAAAGGATCTGTAATTGAAAAAAAGCGCCGCAATTCCTCCAGAATAATCTTTCTTAAATTGTCAGGAAGCGCCTTTTTTTCACGATTTCCTTCATAGTTCACTTTGTAGGCCCACTCGCAGTACATCAAGTAGGACACGTGGTGCTTAAAAATTAACAAGGCATACTTGTGGGGTACACCAGCACTCATCACTCTATACTTCTCCCTGAGTGCCGGTGGCAGATCGCGCAGGATGATGTCGGGCACCGTATCGATGCAAGCGAATGTATGTTGGGTTCTGGAAGTGGGTGTTCTTCTGTGAGCGGGTGTGCTTGTGGCGTCGGGCGAGGGTAGGTTGTCTGGGAGGAAGCTTTCCTCCTGTCTTGGTCGCCGTGTTGTCTCCTGGCGTGGTCTTGATGGGGTTGTCATGTTATACTCCTCCTCAACGGCATACATGTACACAAAATCTTCTGGTGGGGGGGGTGCGCTTGGTGATGGAAGGTGGTCGAAGGTCCCATTCATCACATCCATGCCACCCTCCTGCTCTGGCGTCGGGGATACAGGGACATGAACACCGAGCAAATAATGTATCCCCGCTATGTCAGTCTCTATCTTCTCCATCCGTCGATCCATCTTCTCCATCCGTTGATCCATCTTGTGCATCCGTTGATCCATATTTAGCATCAGTTGATCCATATTTAGCATGGTCTCCAGAAGCGGATCTATCTTTGCCAGCACAATAGAGTTCTCGGGGATATCCACACTTATCCCATTCAGCATCCGGTCTAACGAGCTGCTTCTTGTGCATGGCGTGCTGTGGACATCTGGGTGGATGGGTGCTACGGAGGATGAGATGGGGGTTCCATGGAGAGAAGCGGCAGCGTCGCCGAAGAAGGGTGGAGGAGGTGACCTGTGGATTTCCGGGAGAGGAGAAGCGGCTGCGTTGTCGAAGAGGGATGGAGAAAGTGATCTGTGGATTTCCGGGCGAGAAGCGGCAGAGTTGTCTAAGCGCAAAGGAGAAAGTGACCCGTGGATTTCAGGGGCACCAGCGGCAGCGTCGTCGAAGAGCAGTGGCGAAGATGGCCTGTGGGTTTCCAGGAGGCAGCGTTGAGGATGAGTAGTGGAGAAGACGGGCTGAAAATATCCGGGAGAGCAGCGGCAGAATCGTCGAAGTGTATTGGAGGAAGTGGTCTGCGGGTTCGATGGGTTGGCTGCTATTTGTTTTGCGTTGAGTGTACATCACCGTATTTCTTCTTGACATAATAAGGCTTACGTCTATTAAAACCCTGAGCCTTTGGGGTCAGCAGAAGGTTTTCTTTATTGGCCTTAGCCTGTCGCTTTGGCCTTTGCGTGGAAACGGCTGCCGCCTTTCGCTTTTTCTGCATGACAGGCACGGCAGAGGCGAGTGGGTTCCTGCGTCCGTAGAATCGGGGTGATCCATGGAAGCAGATGGCACAATGCAGTATCTGGACAAGGGCAAGTTCAGATAAAGATCATCGAATGGTGGGCTATGCAAAGTGTGTAACCTTTTATGCATGGTGACGAGATACAAAATTATATTACTATATATATATTATATATTATTAATTAATATTATTATCAATGTTCATTATTCATGTTTATCCACCGGCCCTCAATTTCCATCTGACAGAAGAACTTAATAAAGACTGCATTATGTATTATTCATGATTATTTTTATATTTGTTTTTTTTGGTTCCTGATAAAATAAAATAAATATTTATTTACGTTCCTTATAATCATAATCATTGACAACAACATCCCCCACCCCCACACCTACAGTACACCAAAGAAAAAGAATGAATGACAAAACAACATGAATAAGTTAATGGTATTTTAACTCTCAATTCTCACAATGCTGTGCAAATCAGATTTACATATCAAATTCGAGAAGGGATTTTCCAAAGCGTTACCGTAAACAAAGCCTCAAAGGGTTGGGGGGGGGGGGTGTTGGGTGAGACATGCGCTGTAATCAGCTAGCTCCCATCTCAAAGAGGATTACACGCAGGCGCAGTGAGGTGACGCTCAGCTAGGGACGGATTAAGAACACAATGGCAAGCTTCAGAAAATGAATGACTCTGTAGAGGTGTCTGTCGATAAGAGTTTCAAATCCTTGAGCGAGCCTTGTGTGTGTTCGCGGGGGAGAGGGGTACAGGGTACAGCTGCATGAAGTTAAAGAAAATTACATACTGTAATTTCAAAAGGCAGTTCATCGTAATAATATGATCCCTACACCCCCAAATACAATACATAAAAAGCACACAAAGCAACAATTTTTGGTCACTCACTCAAGCAAACAGTGGTGGGTGAAGTTACAGGCACATGCACAGTAATCATCTGCTGTCAAGTAGGAATGTGATTGAAACCAGAAAGACACACGTTCAAAGGAATGGGAGAGATGTACTGCATTGTAGAGAAGTTGAAATACCCTGTAGTGCAGTAAATTAACCTGTGTGTGCGCGGGGGCGAGCGAGGGGAGAGCGCTGTATATGCCAAAATGTGACACTGTTACAGTACTGTACACGCCTATGCGTTTCAACAATTTTCAAATGAGACATACAGCACTGCAAATGCATGTATACAGTAAATATGCAAATTTACAATTACTGCGTGCGCACACGCAGACTGTGTACTGACGTAGGTTGAACTGCTAAGGTATTAGACTTCCAAGACAACAGCTCGCAAATGCCCCCCTGAGTTTTTAGACGGTATTGCATTATTGCAGACAGCGATAATAAAATGCTAATATCACGACGCTAAAATAACGCAATTCACTCCAGAAAAAAAAAAACGCATCTGCCCGAGATTATCAGAGCGCCGCGGATCCGGCCGCATTAGGATAAAGGCGGCTGCCACTGTGAGTCCTGTTAAGTTCCAGGCATTAGCAGGTTAATCTATGGGCCAGTGTACCCCCTTCTGCTTCCCTTGAAAGTGAAGGAAGGTAGGTGGTGACTCATGGCCTGTGTACAGCCCCCTTGTAGGTGGGTACAGTCCATGAGCTCGCCCCTTCCACAGTTTTCTAGGGGAGTAGCCAAAAGTTAGGAGTCTTTGGCTGTGGCTCCTCAAGGAGTCAGGACGGAGCTGTTAGAATTCCCCATTGTAGGGCAAGCATATTCACTCTAGGCCACTGGCCTAGCGACCACCAGGATCAGAGCCCTACTGACAGGTATGCACCCTCCAGAATTCCTGGGGCTAGTAGAGAAATGATCTGCTGCAAGTAAGAGCTGCTGCAGCATGCCCTACAATAAAATCAGTTCCAAGATACCTCTGTCTCTGGTGTCAGTTCCTGGGCAGTAGGGATATGATAGAGCGGTGTGGGCAGGAGGGGTATGATAGTGGGGTGATGGAGGCTGACACCCACGCCCCGTGGGTTCCATCACAGCTGGAGGTGCTGAGACCAACCCAGAAGAACCCAGAGACCTGTCCGAGCCAGTCCCGTTCCTGTCTCATTACCATCTAGCAGACCACTCAGTACTCCTGCAGCCTATAGGTAGAGCATCACACACACCTGGTAATATGCCTATTCCCCAGCCTGGGTCCCAAAGTGAGGTTGGGGGGGTGGGAGAAACCTAGTTACATATGTGACAAGGGTTAATACACACAGCTATCTAGCTGACACTAATCTCACCGCATGGCCCCAAAAAGAAATATTATCTCCCTTAAATCCATCACAAATATTACTGTCAATATAACCGTATAACCAAGGATTAAAACAAGTCTTACAGCTAGGGGTTCTTGGTCCCAGTTTTCTCAAGAAAGATATGTAATTAACAAACAAATATCTATTTGAGCAAAATGTGTCTGAAAATGCAGTTACTTCAAAATCATGGAAAGTTCAATTAGAGCTCAAAACAATGCTTATTACATTTTAAATTTAATATACAAAAGTCGTACAGTGCTTAGTTACAGAAGAAAGAAACATTACAAGAAACTAACCGTAAAATATGCAGACAGAAAAAGATTATAACAAGATCATACAGTATAAAATGCAGCGTTTCTTAAAATAATAAATATAAAATTAAGAATTCCTTTACATTAGCACAGAGCATGTAACAGATTTTTCCCAGAGATGTCACTGGAGTATGAAAGATGAGAATTCACGTATGTTGTTGACATCAGACACATCTCTGTTATAGTTTGATTTCAAAACTCAATTACAGGTCTAATATCCTAAAATCCTTTAATTCAAAATAACATACAGTATGACCCCCTTTTTGGTGTGTTCTCAACCCACTCCTTTCATCCATCACTCTGGATGACATTTTTACAACTTTAAACTTTTCTTTTGACTTTAACAATGGGTTGAATATATAAAAACATAACTTCCTTTCTATGATACTTAGGCGAACAGAAACTTCCCTGTTGTGTCTGTGTACTTAATATGCACTCCTGAATATAAAACATGACACCTTCATTTATTCTTTTTCATGAGAACAGATATCAGAGATTATTTATAGATCACCCTGTCATTCTAGGTATAATTTGATTCGTGTAATCACATCTGTTACAAATATCTATTTGTCATTTTTGCAAAATGCTGTCATACGCATGATTTCATATTTAGTAATTGTACACACTTTTTGGTATACCTTCTTAGCCCTCCCCCCCCCTCCTCTGCAATTTGCAGATCCCCTTCAGGAATCTATTTAAAGATACTGTACAAAAAATAGAGGGGTTTAGTTTATTTCTGCTGTCAGAGAAGAATTGTGATTCCAGATTTCCTAAAATCCAGGTTTTGACCCCAGATACCCTCAGTCCTATAAAACACATAAAACTAAGCCAAGTCAGTGGTGTGACCGGCAATAAAAACAATTATTGTATTTTTAAGACAATTTGCAAGTAAAATTAACTTCTGGTGTGTCAGATTAATTAACATACTTATGCTTTCGGCCATTTCCATTGTAGATAGGTAAAAAGATTGATTAATTAGGGGTTAATGGAACAAATATTTTCTAGCAGAGGGAGCACAATATTTAAAAGGTTGGGAACCACTGCTCTATCTGACATGGTTATGGATAAGTCAGATCTTTGTAAATCTAATGCTCCCACAGGTAAAAAAAAATACTTTCTCTGAAAATATATTTAGACAGCAACTTACTGTAGCTGGTACTCCATCTGAAAGAGAATGCACCGTCTATCTATATATTTGTTATGTCATATAATTTGTTGGTATTTTTTTTAGCATAGATCTTTTAAGATGAAAATGGAAAGCATGTAAACTGAAACAGCTGTTGAAATAAAGGGAAATGTGTTTTTACTAGGAAATGCCTAGACTGTTGTATAATTTAGCCTGTCTTCAACTAATCTGGGCACACAACATTTCTATAAAACAAACACAAAATGACCAACACCCAGAAGCCTTTTCATTCTTGAGTACTTTTGTTAAGATTACATTCTTTTAAAGCAAGTCTTTTTAAGTAAAACAAAAACCAAAGTTCAAATAAGGAAAAGCTAAATATGCATTATAAATCGCTATATTTGCAATAGCAAACACACACACACACACACACACACACACACACACACACACACACACACACACACACACACACACACACACACACACACACACACACACACACACACACACACACACACACACACACACACACACACACACACACACACACATTGTGATGCACACACCATGTTGCAGTCTCTTTTAATCCCAGGTTAAGGCCAGAAACACTGTATTTCTCTATGCGGGGGGTTTATTTACAGGGTTAAATTATACACCAACAGGCCCGCCGTCCCTTTAAGTCAAAACAACACATAGAAATAACACATATTCCCTTAAGGGAAAACTAACTACACCTTAGGTTTAGCCCTTACTAACTGGATGGCCAGCTAAGATGTTTCCTACCCCAAAACAGTAATAATATGGCTGAACATATAAAGTCTCTGTACACAGCAATAAAGTATTTTGCTTATCTGTTAGTCCAGGGTTTGGAGCAGACATCCCCGCTTCAGCATGGTCTCGCATCGTTCCTTCCTAGATGAGCTTGGCCCTATGAGAGCATAGAGAATTTCACCTCTGTAAGTCCAATGCCAATGACAGGACATACCCGCTTCAGCACAGTCTCTCGCCCTTCCTTCTTCTTTCAGGGATTAATGAACCAGGAAGCACCAGCAAACTCTGCGACCGCAGTCCAGCGGGTCTAAGGAACTGTGCCAGCCTCTTCTTTAGCTCGGGAGCACTTTCTATCTCTGTCCCCCTTCTCTGAAGAACAGCAGTTAGTTTCACTGCATGGCAGCATTCACTCTGGCAGCTTCCTATGTATTTTAAAACACTTCCCCATTCACTCAGGAGTTCAGACTGATTAATTAGTTTTCGGCTGCTGCTATTTTCTCTGGGGAGATTAACTCTCTGTGTTGGAAAGTCCCATAGCTGCCCTATTCCAGCATCTAGAGGACAGCGGTGGGATCACATATCCCTCCCCCCAGTGAAACATTGTCCTGAGAAGCAGCCTGTGCACTATTCCCATTCACCAGCCTCTGTGTCAGAGACATCTGACATCCATCTCTTTTTTATCCTTGCCTTCCAGTTGGAGACTTTTTCCTTCTTGGCCTGCAGACTTGTACTTCGCTACCTCGTTGTCTTGTGCCGGTTTGCGTTTAGGGTTGAAGCTCTGCTTTTGTTGTGTCACTTCTTGCAAAGGCTCCTGAGCATCCTTCTGTCTGTTAGCTTTCTCTGCTAGGACTCTATGCTGCTCTGTGACCTTAATCTGCTATCCTGAATATGCATCTCCATCTTCTTCCTCTTTTACTCAGAGTCTCCATACACTGCAGAAGAGCCTTGACCTCATTAGTCAGCTCACTGCGTTCACTCGCCAGTGACTGCTTGGCCTTCTCTTGTGAGGACAGTAACTCCGCTTTAGTGGTGATGGCTTTGGACCTTTCTTCATTAGTGTACTTTCAGTGTTTGAGACTAGAGACCGGTCATTCGCCACAAGTTCTGCGTTTGGTTCCACACCATTTATCTTCAGTACTTCCACTTCGGCGGGATTCACTTTAACCCCAAGTGCACCTCTCTATTATAGTCAGCAGACTCATAGGCTTGTGTCTTTCTTTCTTGACTCCTTAACTTACAACATTGGGAGTGTTTCTGGACCATCTGTGAGGTCATTCTCATCTTACGATCACGGACACACTTCTGTCCCATTCTCATCTTAGACTGTATCTTTACAGTGGCTGCCCTCGTGGCAAGGAATCCGCTTTGGGTCCCATGGGCACTGCAGTACAACTGGATTCTTACTGTGCTACTCCATCGCAACTTGGTCTTCCCATTCCATGCCTTGTGGAAAGTAGTACTGCAACGGTAATGCAGTTACGCTTCCTGGGGCGTCTCACTTGCTCAGGCGGTTCAAACTTTATAATCTTGTTTTGCAGTTGAGCAGTGTCCCCTGATCTCACTGTACCCTTGTCTTCACGGGCATTAGTTTCTGTGGGATATAGATTTTTGGGTCAGGCCAATACCTTTTCCTGTAGTGGAGACACCTGTGCATTACTGTTCCGTGGAGCCTCACTGTTTTAACTCTACTGCCATCTTTTCCATGGTCTGCTTCTGTGACCCAAGTGTCTGGTTTAGGTTTGTAACCTTTTTCTCCAATTTCATCTGAGAAACCTCCTGCTGGGCAGCAGTAGAGTTCAACGTAGCATCACGCTCAGTCTTCAGAGCCTCCAGCTCCTAGCCCAGGTCACGCTTTTGTTTCTCTGCCATCTTGCAGGCTGCATGCTCAGACTCCAGGTCCTTCCTATGGTCTTGAAGCTATCCTTCTGCATTTCTTTTTCCACTCAGTGCATCTGCTAGTTCAGCTTCTTTGGAGTTGAGTCACGATTCCACATCTATCAGCTGATTTAGCGCAAGGCTTAAACCGGTTTCCCATTTTCCATTTCTGGCCTGCAGCTGTCGGTACTCCTCTCGGACCTTATCCAGCTCTAGTTGCAGCCGGGCCCTCTCATTGGCCATGTGGTCCAGCAGCTTGCGGGTATCGGCCAACTCAGTCTCATAGCGCAGTGTCAGGCCGGTCACCTGACTGATGGACACCTCATCCCTCTTGGCGAGTTGTATCTTGTGCTCAGCAATCTGCATTTGCAGTTTTTCAGTATGGTCCTGCAAGTCCCCTCTCAGGGCCTTCACCTCTTCCCGGTGCTTGCTCTGGATTTGAATCAGAGGCTCCTTCATATTTTGGAGCTCTGCAGTTTTTGTCGCTAGGATCGCCTCTGCTTCTGTTTTCCAGGCCTCTTTCTCCTTGAAACAATGGCGGATTTCGGCGCAACTGCGCATGTCTGACTCAGAAAGGCTGCTGGGATCTTCAAAAAACTTTATTCGTAGAACACACAAGGGCTAGCACCGCATTCTCCCCCTCAACGCGTTTCACCCTTGGAATAGGGCTTCGTCTTGGAGTGGGGAGAAGCGGAAGCTGCCTGCTTATATACAGAAAAAGCCCGCGAAAACGGGAACATTTGAATTAAAAACATTAACCCCTCCATTGCTTTTGCCTGTTAACATATATTGTCAATAAAGTGACCAGTACTAAACACTTAGGTTCCTAATTAGATATATGACAATGTGATAGCAATATTTACAAAAAAATATATACTGCTTAAATTCAGGTCAATCAATGGATATATAAAATAAGTAAAAAGGTTGCTGCAAACAATATATCTAATTAGGAACCTAAGTGTTTAGTACTGGTCACTTTATTAACAATATATGTTAACAGGCAAAAGCAATGGAGGGGTTAATGTTTTTAATTCAAATGTTCCCGTTTTCGCGGGCTTTTTCTGTATATAAGCAGGCAGCTTCCGCTTCTCCCCACTCCAAGACGAAGCCCTATTCCAAGGGTGAAACGCGTTGAGGGGGAGAATGCGGTGCTAGCCCTTGTGTGTTCTACGAATAAAGTTTTTTGAAGATCCCAGCAGCCTTTCTGAGTCAGACATGCGCAGTTGCGCCGAAATCCGCCATTGTTTCCTGTAACTCTTCTAACGGTGGCACGCAGGAGCAGCCGAGGTGAGCAGGCCCCAGACCGGAGAAGCAGGTGAGGTAAGCTAACAACAGCCCCCTGCACCAGTCAACTCTGTGGCCAAGCGAAGCTCCCTCATGCGCTGCCCCAGTGTCTGACACATCTCAGACTGCCACTCTGCACACGGAAGCGCAGGACAGATTCCCACATTCCTCTTTCTCCTTGGCCTCTTGCAGACTCACATGCAGTTCTTGCAGCTGGCTCTGAAGTTTGTGTTATGCTTGCATAAGGAGTACCCCTCTGCCTATATGAGTGCGTGCTAAGATCTATGCGCCCAAACAGGGAGTACTTATCCAATAACGTGAGGTGAATATGCACACGATCACCAGACCAATATAGCGCATTTCCAACAATGAATGTATCAGTTTTTATTACGGACAGGAAACGCAACAGTTGTGTCTGTATATTAAAGCCTCACTGTATGCAGGACATGAGGCTGACCAAAACACTTCTCATTGCACAGTGTGCTGTCCATGAATGTGAGTTGGTTCATTAGAATACTCACCCGGTCACCGGATCCTATCTCGAACAGCGCATCTCAGACAACTGTGTAGGGAGAGGTAGTGGCTCAGTGATTAACGACACTGACTGGCACTGAGTTTGAAGCAGGGAAGCCTGGTTCAATTCCCGGTGTCGGCTCCTTGTGAACTTGGGCAAGTCACTTTATCTCCCTGTGCCCCAGGCACCAAAACATAGATTGTAAGCTCCACGGGGCAGGGACCTGCGCCTGTAAAATGTCTCTGTAAAGCAAGAACATGCTATTATTATTATTATTATTATAGCTCCTATTATGGCCATGATACACAGCAGTTTTGTTCAGATATTGTAGCTGTATCGCACTGTATCGCACAAGAGGCTACCAGTATACACCTAATTACACTGATCCATACTGCACATACTTTGAGTACCCCTCAGTTCGTGTGTATACATACCTTGTGCACAGGGCCGCCAACAGGGGGGGACTGAAGCCCTGGCCGTCCGAGCCCTGTGAGTCAAGGGGGTTTGGCCGACCAGGCCCCCTGTGCGGCCGTGCCCGTTATATTAAAAAAAAGGTTTTAAAAAAATGGCAGCGATTCCCCATGCGCATGCGCAGAGCCGAGGTTCCCGTGCACATGCCAGGGGAAGCAGGGTGTCTGGCCTGCTGCCTGTGGGCATGCTCCCCCTCACGACGAAGGGGAAGCGCCAATTAAGATTCCCTCGCGCGTGCGGCAACCCAGCTTCCCCTGTGCATGCGCCAACCCACCTTCCCCTATGTGTGCCAACCCAGCTTTCCCCGCAACCGTGCCAACCCAGCTTCCCTCACGCGCGCCTCCTGCCCCGGGCAGCAGCCGTGGAATTAGCCAGCCAGTCTCGCCCCCCCAGCCGCCCACCTCCCGCACACCCCCGAGCCCACCTCCTGTGTGCCTTCCGAGCCCGCCTCCCATGCCCCCACCCCCTTCCTGCACACCCTTCCCCCAAGCCCACCTCCCACCCTGGGCAGCTGCCGCGGGGATATCGGGGGCAGGGTGAGAAGTGTCTGGCGGGCACGGAAGAAGAAAGCAGCACCCAGTCACCCAGGTCAAGGTAAGTAACCCACCCAGTCACCCCACCCACCCAATCACACAGTCACTGTGAAGTCACTCTCACCCACCCAGTCACTCTCACCCACCCACCCACTGTCACCCACCCAGTCACTCAACTCACCCAGTCACTGTCACCAGCCATTGCCACCCACCCATTCACTCAACCCACCCAGTCACTGTCACCAGCCATTGCCACCCACCCAGTCACTCTCAACCACCCAGTCACACTCACCCAGTCACCCAGTCACTATCACCCACCCAGTCACTCTCACCCACCCAGTCACTCTCACCCACCCAGTCACTCTCACCTACAAAGTCACTGTCACCCACCCACCCACCCAGTCACTGTCACTCACCCAGTCACTGTCACCCAGTCACTTAGTCACCCACCCAGTCTCTCAGTCACCCACCCAGTCACTCAGTCACCCACCCAGTTACCCACCCACCCAGTCACTCATTATCATTCATTGAACTGGGTGAAGTGAAGATTAGCAATTAATCAATTAACATGGACTATATGAGTCATGAAGACTCCACTACTCTCTAACCTCTGATGAAGTCGCCTAGCGACGAAACGCGTAAGGGCGTTAATGCTCTTGGCTCAGCCTGAAACCTGATTCTAATTCCTGCTATATATCACGGAAGAAAGAAGTGTTGTGGAGAATGGAACCGAAGGTGCAGTTACTATTGTGCCGGGTGACCAGAGTGTGGACGCACATCTTCTGTGCTTCCCGACAGCGCATACTGAAGAGCTGATCACGCTCTCAAACCGCAAACTGCAAGCTCCCAATCGGCAGATGAACCACAGGATTAGAGAGCTTCTGTCCAAGATGTTTGTTTTATTGAGATTCTGTGAGTGAACTGATTTTAGCAGTATGAAAATAAACCGTTTACTATTTACACTATGGAGTCCGCGCTGTCCACTTTTGTGTATATATATATATACATATAACATACACAGAAAACGAATACCGCATACACTACCAATAAATATTGCAATGTCAAAACCTACCTAAATCAGAAAAATATATCTGAAAAAGTTGTAACAGAAAAAATAAAAACTGTAGGTGGTGCTAGAGGAAAAAATGAATATGGAAACACAAAAAAAGAAAACCTCTAAAGGAGCACTCAGACAAATGTTTGCAAAAATAGAAAAGGTACTTTAATTAAATCAAAAAAATAACAGACATACAAACAACTACTGTAACTGAAGAGCCTGCCTGACTGAAAAATAAGAAAAATAAGTGGACAAAAAACAAAGAAATATACTAAGACACAATATAATAGATCCAAAAATATGGAAGATAATATCCTCAAAATACTAGCTCACTGAGGGAACCGAAATTCCCGCAATGAAGCAAAACAGACCGGCCGGTCACCATATGTATAATAGGCTTAAAGATATCATACTGTAGGTCTACAAAAATAAACATGCAAAAATACACAAAAAACAACATAAGTGCACTTGTTTTTTGTCCACTTATTTTTCTTATTTTTTAGTCAGGCAGGCTCTTCAGTTAGTTGTTTGTATGTCTGTTATATTTTTTATTTAATTAAAGTACCTTTTCTATTTTTGCAAACATTTGTCTGAGTGCTCCTTTAGAGGTTTTCTTTTTTTGTGTTTCCATATATATACATATACACATACAATATATATGTAACAGGTATTCCCTCTATCCCAATCACAGATACCGTGTGTGGGTGGAAACCTATGTGTTACCAGGTGTGGTGCGTTATACCTGTCAGGCTCACAGGAGGTCTGAGCCTCCGCCAGTGAGAGCCTGGGGTGAATCCTCTGGAACGTTCTCGGTTTCAGCGCCTCCACCTGTGTAGGGTTCTAGGGATGTAGAAGGTTGCCTACACAGGACCCACACATATAATAAGTACATACACAAGGATGTATATAACCAATTTATATATATGCAGGCAATAACAACTCTTATAGCATACACTATTAATACTCCCCCGAGGGGGTAACTTCACCATGTAACTCAGTCCTCACAGTGTCTCTCACTCCACTAGGAGTGTACCTGCCCACCACTATGTATCCCCACACCATGTTCACAGCCTAACCCCTTTGTCCCGTGGTCAGCGCTGCCACTATGTGTAATTATAATGAGTATGGTATACGTTGGTGCACTTATGGGGGTACCTGCCGAGCGCTCCTGCACTCGGGCCTGCAAGCAACTTCGCAAAGGATCGGCCGCTTGGTGATTCCGTTTGATCCCGTGTTTCCTCGCACGGGGTCTGTCAGGGGCGATCCCACCCTGGAGATAGTCTCTGTCTCTGGGGCACAGACTTTGAGCCCAAGTCTCCTTTCAGGAAGCGCAGCATCCGCTGTGTCCCTATCTATCACTGGCACTAATTTGACAAGTCCCTAACCTATTGCCTGTCCCTATAGCACCACAAGCTGGGGAGTTCAGGACCTATCTGGGGCCTAGGGGGGTTTCTGGCCTAATGCAGTGGGTAACAGACCCCTGCACTCACCTCCTTCCCCTAGCTCTCCTGGTCCAGCACTGACTAGCGTGGGCTCAGCGCGCGAAATGTATCAAAAACCCTCTCTGCAGTGAGATCCTAAGCTCTATTGGCTCCCTGGCGTCACGTGGGGTCCCCTAAGGCTCATGGGACTCGTAGTCCCTGCTTAAAGCCTTCCCTGGTAGGCTAGGGTTTTGCGGGCTGCCACTGCGCATGCGCAACTCATCGGGGCCGCCGTGAACCTCCGGAGCGTCGAAGCACTCCCTGCATGGCCCCCACCCTCCAGAAGTGCCGGCGGGTCTGCCGAGTGAACCGCAGCAGTGGAGGTAATGAGGAGGGGGTCGCGGGACAGGTGGGACCTGGCTACATATATATACACATACAAACACAATATATATATTATGTACTGTACCTAACATTTTTGAAGTGAAACTTCCTTAGTGGCACCTCATTCGAACTGGGGCAAAAATGAAACGGATGTGACGTCAGTGCTGGCAGTTGAGGCCGGGCTGTGTTCTGGCTCAGCCCGACCCCAACACTGACATCACACCCGCTCCACAAATCAGATGCGGCGGCGGCGGCGATAGCCGCCGGCGCCGCTCCTAATGGCCCCCGCTCCCCCCACATGGCTGATGACATGCGGCGGCGGTGGCGATAGCCGCCGGCGCCGCTCCTAACGGCCGCCATTCCCCCCGCACATCCGCTGCCAAGCCGCGCATGCTCAGTAATCGTGGGGACTGGAGGAAAGCCACGCATGCGCAGAAGCGGTTGGCAGCGGCGCCGTTCCCCGCCCGCTGCCACGGCTGTTGACATGTGTCCCTGTCTGCTGCCCGGGACAGCAGAGACCGCCTGACCGGGACAGCCCCCCACCCACCCTTTCCTTACCCGAATGGGACCTCCCTCCCAGCCCACACATGGGCCCGCCTAACTTCCACTACCGCTGCCATGCCGCGCATGCGCAGAAGCGGCTGGCAGCGGCGCCATTCAGCCCTCCAGTGACGCGGGCGTTTGCGGGCCCCCCAGGAAGCGGTGGTACAAAAACCCGGGCGCAACCCGCGCGGACCCCCCCCGGACCCCCCACTCACTGATGGACCCCCCGGACCCCCCACACACTGACGGACCCCCCCACACACTGACTGACCCCCCCCGGACCCCCCCACACACTGACAGACCCCCCCAGACCCCCACACACACTGACTGACCCCCCCAGACCCCCACACACTGACTGACCCCCCCCCCCCGGACCCCCCCCACACACTGACAGACCCCCCCAGACCCCCACACACACTGACTGACCCCCCCAGACCCCCACACACACTGACTGACCCCCCCAGACCCCCACACACACTGACTGACCCCCCCAGACCCCCACACACACTGACTGACCACCCCAGACCCCCACACACACTGACTGACCCCCCAGAGACCCACACACACTGACTGACCCCCCCAGACCCCCACACACACTGACTGACCCCCCCAGACCCCCACACACACTGACTGACCCCCCCAGACCCCCAAACACACTGACTGACCACCCCAGACCCCCACACACACTGACTGACCCCCCAGAGACCCACACACTCTGACTGACCCCCCCAGACACTGACTGACCCCCCCAGACCCCCACACACACTGACTGAACCCCCCAGACCCCCACACACATTGACTGAACCCCCCAGACCCCCACACACACTGACTGAACCCCCCAGACCCCCACACACACTGACAGACCCCCACACACACTGCCTGACCCCCCCAGACCCCCACACACACTGCCTGACCCCCCCAGACCCCCACACACACTGCGTGACCCCCCCAGACCCCCACACACACTGACCCCCCAGAGCCCCACACACACACACACTCACACGCACACTCAGTCACACACTCAGTCACACACTCAGTCACACTCACACGCACACGTACACTCACGCACACTCACAGTCAGATGCACACTCACAGTCAGACGCACACTCACAGTCAGACGCACACTCAGTCACATGCGCACTCAGTCACACGTGCACTCAGTCACACGCGCACTCTGTCACACGCGCACTCTGTCACACGTGCACTCTGTCACACGCGCACTCTGTCACACGCGCACTCTGTCACACGCGCACTCTGTCACACGCGCACTCTGTCACACGCGCACTCTGTCACACGCGCACTCTGTCACACGCGCACACTCAGTCACACGCGCACACTCAGTCACACGCGCACTCTCAGTCACACACGCACTCTCAGTCACACGCGCACTCTCAGTCACACGCGCACTCTCAGTCACACGCGCACTCTCAGTCACACGCGCACTCTCAGTCACACGCACACTCTCAGTCACACACACACTATCAGTCACACGCACACTATCAGTCTCACGCACACTATCAGTCACACGCACACTCTCACGCACACGCACACTCTGTCACACACACACTCTCAGTCACACGCACACTGTCACACGCGGAATTCACACTGCCTGACCCCCCCAGACCCCCACACACACTGACCCCCCCAGAGCCCCACACACACTGACTGACCCCCCAGGCCCCCACACACTGACCCCCCCAGACCCCCACACACACTCACAGTCACACGTACACTCAGTCACACTCAGTCACACGCACACTCAGTCACACTCACAGTCAGACGCACACTCAGTCACACTCACAGTCAGACGCACACGCAGTCACACTCACAGTCAGACGCACACGCAGTCACACGCACAGTCAAACGCACACGCTCAGTCACACGCACACTCAGTCACACGCACACTCTCAGTCACACGCACACTCTCAGTCACACGCACACTCTCAGTCACACGCACACTCTCAGTCACACGCACACTCTCAGTCACACGCACACTCTCAGTCACACGCACACTCTCAGTCACACGCGGAATTCACACTTAGTGCAAATAGCTAATACAGGGGATGTGTGCCGAGCACGCGCATTCTAAGTCAAATTTATTTGCGTTTTGTCATTGAGATTGTATTTTGATTTTTAATTAAAACATCACCAACACCAACACAAATACAATTTCTGTGACAAAAGTCAAAGAAGTTTCACTTACTATGCGCGTGCACAGCACACACAGCTTTTTTTTATTTGCCTTTAATACTCAAGTGAATTCTCAAATGAATATTTGTAACAGTTTTGTTACAGTTTTATACAGTGCTACCACATCTCATCAACATACTGTAGTACAGTAATTAGTGATGTTCCAAAAAAAAATCTGAAGGAGGTAAAATGTGGCAATTTTTTTAATAAACAAATTCTCGAAAATCAGCTAGCTTTGCACATTTTGTTTGCCAGGTATTCAAAATAATAATAATACATATATTTCTATATAGCCACGTTCTCTGAATTCTGATGAAAAGTGCCCAAAATCAGGTGAAATTGTAACAGCATTTATGTAATTTGGTCGAAATTGTCAACATTTTAGAAAAATGGATAATATTGGTGATAGCCTAATCAATGGGAATTTTCACATAAGTGTAAACATGTATGTCCCATATTCTGTGGGTTTTTTCCCTACATTTACTAATATGACTGAGCTATTAGATTTCACCACCAATTTTTTATCCAGTTTGGATAATAGAAATAACAGAGGTGCTTTATTGGGACAAATGTTTTGTGAGAATATTAATCTAGAAGATGTCACGGTAGATTTACCGTCAAAGATTTTTGCTCTGACTAAATTATTAGAGCAGGAAACTAAAGCTTTTTGGGAGCTTGTATCATTTGAGGAATACCTGAAACAAAAAGGGTTCCTAGAGGCCTAAGATTGCTACTCAAACCCACCTGTGGCAATGACAATCCAGCCTTTCTAGCTATTTGGGAGGAGATCGAAAAGATAAGTTCAATAAACCTTATTAAACTCCTTATGGGAGAGAGGAAAAAAGAACTACAGGAACTCTCTGTTAAAATTGACAAAGTCAAATTGGACATTATCGGTTTACCAACATTAGAAGGGTTGCCCAAATTAGTTGAAGATATGGTGGGAAAATTGAGAAAACATGAGAAAGGCATAATGATAAGGAAAAATAAAAAGTTCCTTAGAGATAAGATTGACTATTTGGAAAATAGGCAAAAGGACTGGAAAGACAAAAAGTCAGATCAAGTTGTCAAAACAGACAGAAATGTCTGTGAGCAGATTTCACAGAAATCTGCAAGTTTAGAGCAATCCAAAAAAGAGGTCCAAAAAAATAATAAAAAGCCTATGTCAGCGGGTGCAATACCTAAAAACCCCCAAAATTTTAAGAAATCTCATTATGTAGAGAATATTCAAAGATCAAACAAAGATCTACATAGACCAGTAAATGAAAATATCAAAAGAGATCACTCTAATAATAGACCCTCTAATCAACATAAATATAGAGAGAGGAGTCAAAGTGACAACTGGTCAATGGTAGGCAAAAATGGTAAATCCAAGGATGTAAAACATAAATATAAACATCAAAGGAAAAACCAATATGCCAGTAGAGGGGACAAAAGTATTGCATTTGAATTACCAGTTTCAAATAAGTTTCATCAATTAAAAGATAGAGCTGACGGTAATGAAAGTGATATAAATGAAGATAATAATGATTGTTTTTTTCAGAAATCGATCAAAAACAAGCCCAACAGACCAAGTTGGGACCTAGACAATCCCCCCTCAAAACCCCTGCAAAAAAACAGGCCAAGGCATAGTTATACTTTTTTTTTTTTTTAAATACAACATAATAAATAATTATTATTTAAGCCCATTGGTTGAAAGAAAAAAAAAATCTATAAGGAATTTCTTAGAAGCAAAACATGTATATACCGTAGTCACCTCTATTGCAGAGAGCCTGACCTTCTAAATTCCAAATCTAAGTGAATTGATGACTGAACTTCTTAAGATGTTGTACATATGGATTTATCATAAATAGCAGACGTGTTCAATTAGTCGGTTTTACAATGTTGTAGAGGGCTGTGAAGTATATGATAATCCACATGGGCCTTTTAACATAGTTATGTACTGTGGCATGTGTTAAATATCCTTTGAGGATTGTGAAAAACACATTCCCACTCTGAGAAAATTAATTAATAAAACACATACCTGAATAACCATCCCTTCACTTATCCTAATTTTAGTTTTAATAGTTTACATTTTTTAATGTAATTTATTGTTCGTTTTATGGTGTATGATGGTAAGGTTCAAATATCTCTAAGAATGAGGTTACTCTGTATGATTCGACAATATTTATGGATAAGTGATTTGATCAGAGTATTCATCATTTGCATTGTGTTGAGTGTATAGATGGGGTTATTTTGGTATGAGTGAGAAGAGATGATCTCTCTTTATAAAAATATATCTGTAGTCTGGGCCCTGGGGTGCAGTTACTTTCCGTGGGAGGCTACTGACTCTGCGACAGTCGTAAAGAAGAACTGGTGATGTGTGGGCAGGGCAGTACAAGGAAGTAATGCAAGCACCAAGTTCAACTTAAATAAAAACAAAACCTTTTCTTTTTACCAGGTCAGTCACTCCTGGGTGTTGCGAACTAGTGGCACAGACATTAGGATGTTTAATGAGTTAACAAGTGGAGGCTTAACCCGACTTAGATTTTAAAATGCAGCCTTGTAATGAGCCCGAATGACAGGGCAAAACGCAGCTCCCTGTTGGCGTCTCTCCGATTGTAGAATTCAAGAAAAAATATAGTAGATCAGTGTGACTGCCGCCCCTCGTTGAATCCCTAGTTGAATTAGAACTCAAAGATACACAGGGGGCACGTCGCTTCACCAAACAAACAACCATAGAACATAAACTACCTGGTGCAAGGGAGAAAATCACAGCATAAACACACAAATAATCAGCAAGGATTATATAAAGCCCCCTATAATTGCACTCTTGATAGGTGACATTGTTAGGAAAATGTCATCTCATAGGAGGCCACTAAATAGCCTTTTCCCTAGATAGGGTAAGCCGCAAAGGTCACACTCAAATGAAAATAAAAAATATTTTAATAAAAAATGTAAAAACTGACGAGACACCATAAAAATGCATAAAAATGCATAAAAATGCATGGACTAAAATCCCCAAATGTGTGGAGGCACGAGACCGGGCTGAGAACTGACAATGTCCAACGCCACAAATATGCATATAAATAAATACTATATGGTACACAGCAATCAGGATGGTACGAGTGACGTCATTACGCTGACGTCCACGCGGCTTGTGGTAGGAGGCACGAACAGCTCCGGATACTTTTCAGGGCTTCAGCTGTCGGCACGTTAGACACAGGATACCAAATATCAGGTCGTATATTACCTCATTGAGGTTACTAAGTATACAGTACAAACTATACTGAGTTCATTCTTACCACTTACCATCCTGATTGCTGTGTACCATATAGTATTTATTTATTTGGTATATAATCACACACATTTTGTGTGGGATCACGCAGCTTTTGTCAGTGTATATTTGTGGCGTTGGACATTGTCAGTTCTCAGCCCGGTCTCGTGCCTCCACACATTTGGGGATTTTAGTCCATGCATTTTTATGCATTTTTATGGTGCCTCGTCAGTTTTTACATTGTTTATTAAAATATTTTTTATTTTCATTTGAGTGTGACCTTTGCGGCTTACCCTATCTAGGGAATAGGCTATTTAGTGGCCTCATATGAGATGACATTTTCCTTAAAATGTCACCTGTCAAGAGTGCAATTATAGGGGTCTTTATATAATCCTTGCTGATTATTTGTGTATTTATGTTGAATCAGAACTCACAAGCAGCGGAAATTAAAAACGGTTTATTCAAACTACATAAATCTGATAGAAGTATTTATTTTTTGGTAACTTTTTTTATTTTAATTTTTATACACATAAGGGAAAGTGGTACAGAATAGAGAAAAAAATGGGGAGAGGGGTATGTACCACAAAATTAACACAGGAGTCAAAAAGCATAAATATAACAATGCTGGACAACGAGCCCTCTAACCACCGTATCACAAAAATTCACCTATTCCCCCTTGACAGCCAGGGCTCCCATACTTTTTGGAATTTTCTTAAATTGTGTCTCACATAAATTGTTAATCTTTCCATAGATTCGTGGTCGTTGGATAAATCTGCCTCAACCTCTAAGGCGTCAAATACCATCTGGACATAACTTTATAAATATTCTCTTTAGCTATTGTGAAAAGTGAGGTATTTGTTTCATTGAGCCAAATATCTTGACAATCTTCCCAGGGAATCTCTACCTGGAAATCATGGGCCCATTGGTCCATATAGTGGTGTTTGCAGGGGGCCTTAAATTCCTGAGAAATAAAACTTGATAGAGTATTGATATGAGACCCCACTGATAACTTATTTTCTACATAGTTCTTCGAATACAGAACACTCTGGGAAAGACTCACTCGGGGACAGCTGTCTAAGATAGTGGGAGACCTGTAAAAATCTGAACACCTCAGCCCCTGTGAAAGAAAATTTCTGGCAAAAATCGCTAACATTTTATAATTTACCGTTCAGAAGCATATCCTCCACATCTCTAATGTTATTACCTTTCCATAGATCAAAAGTATCAGTGAACAAACCCGGCCCAAAATCTGGGTTGTCAAATATAGGGATACATCTAGAGGGAGCTGAAGATAATTGATATAGATGTTGACCCTATGCCAAATTTTAAGAGAAAATGTTATTACTGCCAAATAAAAGAGGTCTGGTCTAGAGCATCTTGCAGGCGTATTATTCCACAGATGGGCCGGGAGCACTGCGGACCTATTACAAATATTTTCTAAATCTACCCATTGATATTGACTTTCTTGGGAATGCCAACAGGTTATCTGTTTCAAGTGGGAGGCTAAATAGTATTTCCTAATATCAATGTAAGGATCCGTGAGTCCCGCTACCCTCGGCGCGCTTCTCTCTTACCTTGGCCCGCTATCGGGTGCTCCGCTTCCCCCGCCTCCTGCAGCGCGTCACCTGGGCCATCCACCAGCTGCCGGACTATGCGCAAGTGTTTATACGGACTCCTCTGGCTCCGCCTCTGGGTTGCACCCGCGCGGCAGCGTCATTGGCATGTCACGCACTCTCGGGGCGCGCTCTCTACGTGTGCAGGTACTGCTTCACCAGTCTCCGCCTGTAAGCCCTCCCACATCTGTCTCCTGCACTTCATCAACCAATCTCAGCAGCTGCTCCTGATGCGCTCCCTCTCGCCTTGTCCTCATTGGTCCTAGTATGCCTTATATGCTCAGCTGATCCTCTGGTTCATTGGCTTAGCATAAACCTTCCTACTAGCAAAGTGTTCACTGCTGTCTTGCCTCCACAGTCTTGTCATGCTTCCAGATCCTTGCTCCTAACCTTAGCTTTTCCTCCAGACACCGCTCTTCTGTTCTCCTGACCCCGGCTAGGTCCTCGACGATTTGCTCCTCTCCAATACTGACCTCGACAAAGTACCACGACTATTTGCCTCTCTCCAATCCAGACCACGGCTAAGTATCTCCTATGATCCGCTACTCTCCAACACCGACCTCGGCAAGTATTACCCACCATCCAGACCTCTCCTACCCCGACCCGGCTGCCTCGACCAATCTACAGTAGAATCCAAATGCACCCACATGGCTGTGGGTTGGTGTAATATCAAATCCGCACCTCGGCCTCGCGGTCACGCCTTGTTTACGGTGAGCACTCCATTATAATTAGGGACCGCCAGACCCCTTCTACCTCTTGATAGTTTTTTGTGAGGAAGATCCCAAAATATTTGAGTCTTACTTTATTCCAGTGATAATTGAAGTTTAATTTGATTAGTTTTAACTCAAAATCTGATAAGGTTAAATTTAAAGCCTCTGACTTGGCCGAGTTAATTTTATAACCTGAAAACAAGCCGAACCTAGAAAGCTCATCTTTTAAATTTGGAAGAGAAGCCAGAGGATTAGAGATTGTCAAAATAATATCGTCGGCAAACAAAGATAATTTAAAATTTTCCTGACTGATCTTGATGCCCTGGATGTTAGGGTTTTTCCTGATTTTAATTGCAAGCGGATCAATTGTTAGCGCAAAAAGCAGGGGGGAGAATGGGCAACCCTGCCTGGTGCATTAGAAATCTTAATTTGGTTTAGCTCCCCCGCTGGCATTTAAAAAAAAGCTATAGGTGCGTCATATAGAGCTTGGACCCCCTTTAAAAATGGCTCTGAAAAAACAAATCCCTGCATAGTTCTATCCAGAAAATCCCACTTAATTATGTTGAATGCTTTTTCGGCGTCTAAATTCAATAACATCGGTTTAGGTTTAGAGAACTGTACATAATCAATTATATTGATACAGTAATCTTACGTGTATTGTCCGAGGCTTGTCGCATGCTTATAAAACATACCTGATCGTTATGAATTAGTCGGGGCAGAGTTGGATTTAGTCTATTAGCCAGGATTTTACTATATATTTTTAGGTCTGTATTAAGAAGTGAAATTGGCCTGTAGCTAGCGCAACTCATTGGATCTTTTCCTTCCTTAGCTTTTGACATTTGCGGGGGGATCTGGGACCCTGACAGGACGCTGTTGAACATATTCAAAAGAAATGGTGCTAAAATTCCTCAGTATTTTTTTATAGTATAGATTTGGAAATCCATCCGGGCCTGGAGCTTTTGAAGGTTCAGTCCCTTAATAAACGCTTTTAACTCTGTGATGTTTATTTTGGCGTTAAGTCCTACAAAATCTTCTGCCGACAATTTTGGTAGTTCGCAAGCCTCTAGATAGCTATCTATTTGTTCCGTGGAAGTTTTATTAAAATTGGGGTCTGATGTGTGCAGGTTATACAGATTATTATAATATTTAGAGAATTCCTGGGCGATTTTCAAAGGATTATGTGTAATGTCCCTGATATCCCGTTTTAGCGCTGAGACTTGCGATTTAGTTTTAACGTGCTAGCAAGCAGCCAAGGTTCCCCTAGAAAAGGTTAGGGGAACAAAAACATATAAAAACAACAACAAAGGATATACAACAACAAATGTCATTTTCTAAGAACCGCTGTGACTGGGCGGAGACCTCTCCTTCTTGAGATTGTAAATCTAGAAAGATCCTGCTAGATCTGGATCCTAGAGTCTTCAAAGTCCCCATATTCCTGCTTCCTACAGCCTTGTATTATTTTCTCCTTGGTGGTGTAATAGTGTAGTTTGACTATTACGTCTCTACAATTCTGTGGGTCCGCGAATCTTGGACCTAAAGCTCGGTGTGCATTGTCCATATGCAGGTCACTTGTTTGAAGCGTCAGGTCTATTTGGGTAAACAAGTTCGCCAGATAAGGTTGCAACTCACCCGGGTCGACTGTTTCGGGAACGTTTCTTACGCTGAGGTTTTGCCTCCTTTCCTGGTTCTCCAGATCATCTACGGTGTCATTCAGGTTCCTGATCTCGTCTTTGAGTCTAAAAAGTTTGTCTTCCATTGAGCCATGACTCTGCAAGGATTCTTCAAGTTTATTTTCCATCTGGACTGTTTGTTCGGTCAGAGAATTCAGACCTGCCTTGAATTCAGCAACAGCCTTATCGAAAGAATTTTGAAACACCTTGCATCTCTTTAAATAAATCTTTTAAAACTTTTGTAGTGATTTGAGTATTTTCTTCTATATCTTGTTCAGTATCTGTAAAGTTTCCTCCTTGTTGTTGTTGGAGCTCCTGTTCCTGTGGATGTGTGCGCACACGCGTACCAGCATGGGCGCCATCTTGGTGTAACACCCCTATCCCCCCGGCTGCAGAGAATAGGGTGTACATGTGTGAACAGGGTTCTGCCCCGCTCCCGATGGGATTAGAGTGTTAGCTCCTCAGTCAGTTGCCTTTGATCTCAGGGTTCCCTCTGGCAGGTTCAGGTCTTGGCTGTAATGGGGGATAGTTGGTGGTTGGGAGGACAGGATAAGAAATGGGGCGCCAGGATCTTTTGCAACTCAAACGTGTTTTATTGACAGGCACGTCTCACAGCTACAGCTTAGTCACCCTGGGTATCAATTATTGTCATATAGAACACAATACCTCATTAGACAGGTTCCCTGTATAATTCTCTCTTTAGGGCAAGTTCCCTCAATGCCCCTTCCCATTCAGGTAAGTACTTCTAGTCAGTCTTTGGCCTCTTATCCACCACAAATCTTTTGGGCTTCCTAGCTCCAAGCACCCTGCATCCCAGAATACTGCTTCAGAATGAATATCACTTAGGAAGGGCTTGCTTCTGTTCACTTGATCTCGACTGTTCATCCCAGGAGCTGAAGGCTCCCAGGCAGCTTCACTGAGCATTCCCTCACCCCAAGGGGAGGAATGAAACTGCACTTCCCTAGGTAAGGGATAAACTCACTGCTTTTTGCAGAACACACTTAAACATACAGCAGGAGGGGCCAAACTATTCATCCCTCCCTGCTTGCTACTCCACAAGCCCAGACTTGTGCCTGTAAATTGCTACACTTAGCAACTGAGGGGATGTGATATCACAGCTAACTATTAACTCTAGCACTGCCTGCTCTTACCAGGACTTATGTGCCAGGCTGGGGGGGGGGGTGGTGGAATTATTAAGGGGGCTACATTGGATTTCGGGAATAGGAAATGCAGCTTTCTGGAGGTAACAGGAGACAGAGTGGGTTGCTGGATTATGTTCTTTCTTGGGGGAGGCATCCCTGCAGGTTCCGACGCCGGAGAAAGTTGTTTTGTGCACTTTTCAGCGGTTTGGGAGGCTAATTATACCACAATCTCGGCAGAATCCCCGGAGCTGATTTAGGCAGCTACCATCCTCCCTGACGCTGCGTGCACGCCCTCTGTATTTTTCTATGGCTGGTGAGTTCTGTTTCAAGTAGGGGTGGCAGTCACACTGATATACTACATTTTTTTTTTCATTACCTTAGTGGCTAACCGCTAAGGCAATGAAGGGGTTAAGACAGACTACCAGGTTTATTGGGGGCAGAGGGAGTGTGTGAAGGGGGTAATTGCCCCATGGTGGGTGTTTAGACCTATCGGTAAGATTGCGGGAGGGGTTAACCCCTTCATTACCTTAGCGGTATTGACAGCTATGTTTATGAAAGGTATAACCCCTCCCACTGCCCACCTGAGAGGCCTAACTACCCACCCAGGGGCAACTACCCCCTTTACTCATAACTACTGTCCACTAACCCCTTAATCACCTTAGCGGTTATTAACCACCAAGGTAATTAAGGGGTTAACCCCCCTCCCACTACCCACCCAGGAGACCTGACCACCCTCTCCAGGGCACCTACCCCCACCTACTCTACCCATTGACTGGCACAGTGAAACACCATGCCAGTCAATATGAAGCCTGCCTGCAAATCCCCGAAACAAGCGTCAAATTTCAAAGTTTCAATTTTAAACAAAAAAAGCCAATATACCAATTGATTGGCATAGTGGCACACCCATGCCCAATGGGCATGAGCTGCCACTATGCTAGTCAATATGCAACCTGCCATCTAAAAAACCAACCTCAAATTAAAAACACATTCAATTTAAAAAAAATATATCAATAAACCATTTGATTGGCACATTGGCAAACCCATACCCTATTGGCATGAGCTACCACTGTGCAAAGTCAATATGCAACCTGCAAATACAAAAACTAAGAAAATAAGACATTTAATTTCAACTTTTTATTAAACAAACAGCAAATTAAAGACATTGCATTTCAATAAAAAAAACCTGCAAATAAAAGAAATAGCAAATAAAAGACATTGCATTTAAATTAAAAAATAATGCCAATGAAAATGCCAACCTCAAATACGCCAATGCAAATCACAAAACAAGCACCAAATAAAAGACATTTACATTGACATAAAAAAAATTAGGCCAATGCAAACGCCAATCTCAAAAAACCCCAGCAAATTAAAAAACAAGCACCAAACAAAAGACATTTACATTGGAATAAAAAAATGATGCCAATGCAAATGTCAACCTAAAACATATTACACAATTAAATAAAATACAATCCATGTTTTTCTTACTTTTCATGTCTTCACCCACCAAATCTGCTCTAGAATCAAATTGAAAACCCTATATCTTAATTACAAAGTCCTCAATAATGCTACCCCCCCTTACATCACAGCCCTCATCCAGACATACAGTGGCGACACACTTTATTCTCGCTCGGCTAGTCCCGCGAATTTGGGTATACTCGGGTGTATTGAGGTTTGTGATCGTTTTCTGCCGGAGTGTATAGCGTTATTTTCCCGGCAGGGATTGAAGCATTTTATTCCGGCTGGCTGCAATACTGCAATGCCGTGTAAAAACACATGGGGGCGCTTGCGAGCTGTTCTCTTTGAAGCCGTCCCCTATAATGAATTGTAATGCAGTATATATACTGTATATATATATATACTGTATAACAACAGCCCCTATAACCTCTAACATAAAGTACTGTACACATACAGTACTGTATATGCACCTAACCCTTACAATACCAAGGATTACATCTATCTAATTGTAAAAAACATTATACATTATACACACATTGAAGCATTGCAATAAACAACATACAGTACAGTACATCCCCTGTATCTCCCTGCCTTCAGTGTAATCTGTTTAAAGCCCCCTCCCCCCTAATGTTTCTGTTAAACAGATTACACTGAAGGCAGAGAGATTTAAAGCCCCCTCCCCCCTAATGTTTCTGTTAAACAGATTACACTGAAGGCAGAGAGATTTAACAGAAACATTAGGGGGGAGGGGGCTGTAAACAGATTACACTGAAGGCAGAGAGATTTAACAGAAACATTAGGGGGGAGGGGGCTTTAAACAGATTACACTGAAGGCAGAGAGATTTAAAGCCCCCTCCCCCCTAATGTTTCTGTTAAATCTCCCTCCCTGCCTGCATTGCTGTGAGTGCAGTGTATGTAAATGTGGGGTGGGGAGGGGGGGGACCCAATGTGCATACTGTGAGGTCTAACCACCCTCACCCCCTACCCACATACCGTTACGGCACCTCATAAAGGGGGCTGTATCTCGGGGAGCAGGGGGTCCCCCGACCTGAAACCAACACGGTTCAGCTCCCGAGACCCCCTGCACATCTACACTATAAATAAAAATGTATTGAAAATAATTTTTAATGTGCCGATGTTTGCGCAGAGAGAGAGCAGCGGATCTCTCTCTGCTGCAAACACATCTCGCCCCCGCCGGCCCATAGTATCATTTATGTATGTACATATACAGTACTGTATATATATATACTGCATTACAATTCATGAATTTATGCCATCTGGTGGACACGCGAAGCATTGCAGCCTATTAAATCCTGATCATTATCATTTAACAGATCAGCCGCCCGTCAGCCAGGCATGAACCCAGGCTGGGAAGGCAAACGCAACGCGGCTTGTCAGAGGTGAGGAGCGGCGCATTCCAGGTATCTGCCAGGTACAAACTGGTTATTTGCTCGAATAAAGTGTGTCGCAGCAGTATATCCCTTAATGCCCCCTATGTTCTGCCCATGACCTCCGCCTTTCATCCTGCTTTATTACATCATCTATCCTAAAAAACTTCTCCCATGTTACATCTTCTCTGTCAGACATTTAAAAACTCCAAGAAAGGCTATCTTGAAAAGGTGAGTTCTCACATACCTCTAACATCCAACTCCCCACCTCAAACCCTATTGGGACATGCGGTGTGACTGGACCAATCTCCATGCTATCTAACACCCTTGACCATCCTGAGGCATACTCTGACCCACAATGAGGAGCCATTTTACCTTTTGTTTCAACTTTGTCCCTCATTCCCACTAGATTGTAATCTCTGACGACCAGGGCCCTCATTACTTTCTGTATCTGTTTGTGTTTTTTTGTCCTTATTTGGGCAAATAGGGGATACCACAACATTTAACCCAGCAGAACATACTTTTCTTTTCTAATGGGTGTCTATAGCCCTTTTGTACAGACAAGGCCTGCTGTGAATCTGTTGACTGTATGACAAGAAGAAGTTGTAATGACTTAAATTAGGCAGAAACCCCATGTTATTGGCTAGTAAAAAGACAGGAATCCTTTGCATAAATTAACTTAAATATATCTGGAAGTTGGTCATTTTACTAACTCCACCATTTCACACGCTCATACAACTACAGCTGAGGTGATGTTTTTCTTCTGCTTTGTATCTCTCCACTATATTCAAGGCATCCACTCTCTTGGCATCTGACTCTAATGTCAGATCTAAAATTAAAGCCATCCTCATAAAGGAAGCATCCAGTAGTTTTCCACACTATTAACCTTCTCCTAATTTCATGTTTTCATTGACTTCAACTTCATCCCATGTACCTCCGACTGTCTGTTTCCCATTATGTAATTATTGTATTTCACAATGTGCACTTATTGCATCTGTTTGTTTTCCAGTAAATTGCTTGACTTGCAAAGTCTCTGGTTTAGAGTATAGCTTCTCATAGTTTTATTTAGACTTGCATTGGAAGCAATTCAGAATCACAGAGGACTTTTATAGTCTACTGATAATGTCCTCATAATGTTAAATGGGCAAAACTTTAGCACAGGTTTGTAAAACTTGTACATTTTGAGATTTTGCGCATTTGCAAATTTTTCACAAAGATATCATCGCTAGCAAAAATTCGCCAGGCTTTGAAAAAAATTATTTAATTATTTAATGTCAAGAAAACTGCCCACTTCAGCAAATTTTGTTTGAAATTTTTTACTGCAAATACCATAAATAGGTCGCAGTCACACACAAAATGTGATAATGTAGTGTTGCATGAGTCTATGGATTAGAAAAGGGTCTACTGGGCTGCCTACTTGAAATGGTTCTAGCAATGCACTGTTTTTAAGTTAAACCCTTTCCAAAACAAATTCAAGTTACAGTTAAATAATGAATATGGGAATAATGTGCAGTCTATCAGCTTTAATGTGATGGTATTCACATCCAAATTGGAAAGGGTTTAGGAATTACATCTCTTTAATATGTAGCCCCCTCTTTTTCAAGAGACCAAAAGTAATTGTACAATTGACTCAAAAGCTGTTGCATGGACAGGTCTGGGCTATTCCTTCGTTACTTCATCATCATCAATTAAGCAGCTAAAAGGTCTGGAGTTGATCCCAGGTGTGGCATTCACATTTGGAAGCTGTTGCTGTGAACCCACAACATGCGGTCCAAAGAGCTCTCAATGCTAGTGAAACAGGGCATCCTTAGGCTGCAAAAAACAAGAAAATCCATCAGAGAGATAGCCGGAACATAAGGAGTTGCCAAATCAACAGTTTGGTACATTCTGAGAAAAAAAAGAACGCACTGGTGAGATCTGCAACACAAAAAGGCCTGGACGTCCATGGAAGACAACACTGGTGGATGATCGTAGGATTTTTTCCATGGTAAAGAAAACCCCCTTCACAACATCCAGCCAAGTGAAGAACACTCTCCAGGAGGTAGGCATATCATTATCCAAGTCTACCATAAAGAGAGGACTTCACGAGAGCAAATACAGAGGATTCACCACAAGGTGCAAACCATTCGTAACCCTCAAGAATAGAACGGCCAGATTAGACTTTGCCAAACAATATCTTAAAAAGCCAGCCCAGTTCTGGAACAGCATTCTTTAGACAGATGAAACTAAGATCAACCTGTACCAGAATGATGGGAAGAAAAAAGTATGGAGAAGGCTTGGAACGGTTCATGATCCGAAGCATACCACATCATCTGTAAAACACGGTGCAGGCAGTGTTATGGCATGGGCATGCATGGCTTACAATGGCACTGGGTCACTAGTGTTTATTGACGATGTGTCAGAAGACAGAAGCAGCCGGATTAATTCTGAAGTGTATAGGGATATATTGCCTGCTCAGATTCAGTCAAATTCAGCGAAGTTGATTGGACGGCACTTCACTTTACAGATGATCAATAACCCAAAACATAATGCGAAAGCAACCCAGGGGTTTTTTTTTAAGGCAAAGAAGTGGAATATTCTGCAATGGCCGAGTCAATCACCTGATCTCAACCCAATCAAGCGTGCATTAACTTGCTGAAGATAAAACTTAAGGCAGAAGTGAGGGTAAGTGAATTGCCCCATGGGTGTCGGCTGTGGGCCCTCGCATGACCGCGGAGCCTGGTAGCTCCTTAAGTTTGGTCATCCAGGCGATTAGATCGCCCTGTCATTGCGTCCTGGTGGAGGTGTCCCCATAGAAGAAGAATTGTATGCTGCGGGACTTGTGGAAGAAGGACCCCACTTACCTGTACAGCCCAGATGAGTTTCGGTCCAGATGTACCCGTTCCAGCAGATGCGGGGGTTCCAGAGCCTTCAGAGAGATCCACAGCTTCAGACGACATCGGAGTTGTCCGTCGACTGCCTGCGGTGACAACACTGGACGTCACCTACCTTGCTGTGGGTGAGCAGTCCCGTTCTTCTGTTGCAGCAGAGCCTGTTGCGGCCTACTCGCTGGTAGCACCGGTTGCGGCCTCGTCCGTTACGCAGCCTGGTGATGAACTTCCGGTCTCACCGGAAGTGACGTCATCAATGGTGCCGGGCGGTGGTAGCACCGGAAGTCTTGTCAGAATGGCGGCCGGGAGTGTCATCACCAAGATGGCGTCCATGGAGCTGGTAACACTACCGCTGGGCACTGAAGCAGTGTATGTGGACCTGGCCCCACAAAGTGTCGCCAACAGAGAAGAAAGTCCCTGTGCGAAGGGAAAGAAGAGTGTTCCTGCCTTGATGCTGCCCCTGCTGGACTTGGTAGGGGACATCGCTTGGCAGCAGCCAAGGCATCCCTCCCAGTTGAAAGAGAGGTGAAACCCAGGACAGTGTACCCTAATAAAGAGGTATTTGAGTCCCAGTCCATGGCCCTAGCTTTAAGTATACTTTCTGCTATTGCCCCAGTACTAGACTTAAAGGACTTTGCCCAGAGTCACTCAGCCCCTACCACTGCCCCGTCATCCACGTGCAGTTCCCAGGGTGTGAGATCCATTGATCCTGCTGTTCAAGGGTTTGTACTAAACAAATTCCCTGAAGAGGAAATAGATGTTAACAAGTGGTTAAGTGATGGTAAAGATTCAGATGACAACACATCTGTGTCCAGGTCTATTAAAAGGCCGGGAAGTAGAGGCTCCTTCCAGTCATTCAGGAGGTCCTCAGGGGCCTCTCTAGTGTCATCACATCGGGGTCAGCAAGTGCCTCGTCCCCTGTCCCGGCCAGATCTGTAAATACTGGATCTGAGTCCACCTCTCCAGAACCATGTCCCTGGTGATGCCCCTTATTCCAGGGTTATGCCCCTGAGCTGAGATACACCTGGTTCATACTTTGCAGTGGTCCCCTTGTGGATCATTGGTGGGAAGAGGGAGTGTTTAATATCGATGAGAAAGCAGAGATTCTCTTTAAAAGAGAGAACAAAATTAAGATGAGTGTCCGTCTCCCTAAGGGTTCTCCCAGCCTGGATAGGAAAGCTAATCCGAAAGACCCAGAGTTTTGGGTATTCCCAGGCAAGGGAAGGGGCAGGAAAATTGTTAAGCTAAGCAGAGCTGATCGGGCAATGCGAACCAAGTTTAGGCAGTCCCATGGGTACTACTTCCCGTATGTTCCTGAGCCTATCATGCAGGACATAGATGACAACCGGCGGGAATGGTTGAGGTTGGCTGTTATTGATTATTTGCAGCGAAAGACCAGCCACAAAGAGTTTATCACTGAAACCCTGATATGTTCCATCATGGGGGAGTGGATGATAGGGACGTGCATATTTAAAGACCGAGTTAGAGGTACGCCAAGAAGCAGGGGTACCCAAAGTTTATTCAGTTTGGGTTGAAGAGTTTGATGGGTGGTCTGTTAAGAAGCTGGACCCAAGATATTATCTTTGAATAAGAGAATATTGTTATGTGTTCCTACCATCACTGATGTCAGTGGATAGTACATTATTAATTATGTGATGTAATTTTCTGTCATTCTGCAGGTCTCCAGGATGACAGACGGTACTCCAAATTCGGACCCAAGCGGGGTCGTTGGGGTTTTTCACCCAGGGGAGGATGTAACACGGTATGTCCAGCCGTACCTGTTTCCCCCCCACATAGTGTATCTGCTATGTAAGTCCTCTTAAGATCCAGGCATTTGCAGGTTAATCTGTGGGCCGTTGACCCCCCTTCCTGCTTCACCAGAAAGTGAAGGAAGGTAGGTGGTGTCTCATGGCCTGTGTACAGCCCCTTGTAGGTGGGTACAGTCCATGAGCTTGCCCCTTCCAGAAGTTTCTAAGGGGGAGTAGGCAAAAATGAGAGCAGTCTTCCTCTCCCCCTGGGAGAGAGGGGATGTAGGAGTCTCCCTCTCCACCTTGCAGAAAAGGATGCAGGAGTGTGTCCGTCCCTGATCCCTCCTGCGAACCAACAGGTGAAGCACTAAACAGCGTGGTAATGCGCTCCTTTCCCATACACTGGCCTCTAAGTGAGGTTGGAGGGTTGGGGGGGAACACGTGTTACACATATATTGGTGTAACTCTGTTCCCAGGACAAACTTGAAAACGTGAGGTAATTTTCAATGCATTACTTCCTGGTAAAACATTTTTAAAAATAAATAAATAAAATTGAAGCTGACACTGAAAGAGCAAAAAATTAAAACATTTTATGTTGTCGCTTAGAGACGCATGCTCAAAATAACTTTGTAATACAGTGCCTAAAAAATGCATTGCATCCTATTATACAGTAAGTAGCTATCATCATGTTACTAAAAAAAACTACTGATATAAAAATATGATTATAAAATAGATTTGTGTTCTGTTTAGATTCATGTTATGTGCCATTACAAGGTTCACTGCATATATAATGTATTCATATTTCAATACTAGTGTTTTTGGTGTCGACAAATCCACAGTTGATAAGTGACAATGTTAGTACATGTTCAGGGTTCTTCGTGGGAAACTCACACATTACTAAATATCGAAGTTATTTGTGTTAAAATGCCATCATCAAAGCCTGAGTTTTCCCATTTTGCTCAAAGTCATACTGTGCACAAAACTATAAGTACATATTTATATTATAATCAATCATGCTACTTTTCCATACTGTTGTGCAGAGATTTTAATAACAGAAAACGCAGTCTTGCAACAGAACTGAACTTTGCAGTGAGAGCATAAACTTGCTCATATTGCATGATTTACTGCAAATATTTGTTTGAGAGATTTACTAGTCAGAAGGCTCTGGAAGCCACTAGAAAATTTCCAGATGTCTAATTATTACTGGAAACGAGGGTCAAAATAGTGAATTCACTTGATGTGACCGTTTTCAGCAATCAATTACCAGAAGTGTCCCAATTAGACGGGTTAGAAAGTTAACTATTGCCACTATTAAGGATGCTACATATGGGCAGGGCTTTCCTTTCCTACTGTCTGAGATTATTTTTGTTTATTGTGTTAATATTCCCTGGATTGTATTCTCTTTTGCAAACCTCTGCCTACATTGTTGGCGCTAAATAAATAGAAAATATACATATTGAAATACTTGGATCCCGTTGTTATGGGCCGACTAACATCTGTCACGAAATACAGACAGTTGTAAAACAAAGTTCTAATGCCCTAAGGCTCCCTCTATGAGACATTCTAAAGGGGAGAGAAATAGACATTAAACTGAGATTAGTTGAAATAAGGGCCACTTATTATTGGATTAGGTAAAGATACTCATATTGCCTCATTTTTATTTTTAAGTACTTGTAGGCAAACGTCCAAGGTGAAATATACATGGTTGGTTCAGACACCATGGTTACTGAAACAGATGACAGATTGAAAGTTCCAAGTACATATGGATTTGTTGAGGTGCCAATTTAGCACTCAATGATCTGGTAATTTCTTTATTTATTTTAACTGTGGATTGTCAGATGGGGTATCTGCCAAACTTGCTGATGTTGCATGGATAATCCAAATTTAAATTGTATTATGGAAAGTGTGTTTTGAATTTTAGAATTGACCAATGAAAAATAATTATATTAACTGGCTCAGTGCTTGAGAGATCTGCTGCTTGTACATGAGTTTTGCATTCAAAGTATGTATGTACAGTATACAGTATCTTCAATTATATAGCACCCACACTATACTCAGCACCTTACAAAAGAGACAATACAGTACAGAGAATTATAATAAGTGCAACACTTAGGAGAGGGGCAATACTGGATTTGGTAAAATCAAACAATGTACAGTAGAAGTGATAACAAATACTCAAGTCTGGGAACATTTGGGTAACAGGGATCACACAATAACATGGATTCATTTGAAATTAATTATCAAAAAACAGATTACTTGGGTTCATCAAAGAACTTAAACTTTAGAAAAGCAGATTTTAATAAACTGAGGACTAATCTACAAGGAATACATTGGGATGATGTTTTTGCAAGGAAAAATGTAGAAGATAAATGGGCAGTCTTTAAAACACATTGTTAGAAAAGCACATTTACAGTATCAGTGTATACCCTTGGGTAATAAATATAAAAGAAATACATCAAACCAATGTGGCTAAATAAACAGGTAGGGGAGGAAATGGACAAGAGGAAGGCGTTTAGATTCCTGAAGTCAGAAGGGACAGAGACATCGTATCAGAATTATAAGGAATGTAACAAAAATTGCAAAAGGGCAATCAAATTTGAAAAAATGGATTATGAAAAAAGGATTGGAATAGAAAGTAAGATCAACCCTAAAAAGTTCTTTAAATACCTTAATAACAAAAAAAAGTAGAAAAGAAAATATAGGACCCTTTCAGTGTAAGATGGGCAGGCAGATTATTGCCTCTGTATTTACCAGGGAAGAATTATTTTCAATAGAAGTGCCGCAGGAGGAAGCCACAACCTCTATATTAATTGGTTTACTGAGGTAGAAGTTCATAGGCGGCTTGATAAAATTAAAGTAAATAAGGCACCTGACCCGATGAAATACGTCCTTGAGTTCTCAAGGACTTAAGCTCAGTAATAGCCAAACCATTACATGTACAGTAATATTCAAGGACTCCATTTCCACAGGCTAAGTACCAAAAGATTGGTGTAAAGCAGATGTGGTACCTATATTTAAAAAGAGAGCTAGATCACAACTGGGGAATTACAGACCTGTTAGCCTGACATAAATAGTGGGGAAGCTACTTGAAGGTTTAATACGGGATAATATTCAGGAATACCTAATGGAAAACAAGATTATTAGTAATTGTCAGCATGGATTTATGAAGGATAGATCATGCCAAACTAAGCTTATTATTTCTTTGAGGAGGTAAGTAGGAATTTAGACCAAGGTAATGCAGTTGATGTGGTCTACTTAGATTTTGCAAAGGCTTTTAATACAGTTCCATACAAGAGGTTAGTTTACAAAATAAAGCAAATTGGACTCAGTAAAAATATTTTCACCTGGATTGAAAACTGGTTGAAGGATAGACAACAGATGGTTGTCATAAATGGAACTTTTTCATGTTGGGATAAAGTTGTGAGTGGAGTACCTCAGGGATCGGTACTGGTACCCCTGCTTTTTAACGTGTTAATTAATGACCTTGAGGTTGGCATAGAGAGCAAAGTCTCCATCTTTGCTGATCACACTAAATTGTGTAAGGAAATAGGATCAGTGCAAGATGTAATGTCCCTCCAGTTAGACTTGGATAGACTGTAAGCTTGGGCAGGTAAATGGCAGCTGAGGTTTAATACAGATAAATGTATAGTAAGGTTATGCATTTGGAAAACAAGAATAAACAGGTGACTTACAAATTAAATGGGGATAAATTAAGGGAATCCTTGATGGAGAAGGAATTACGAGTGCTTGTAGACAGCAGGCTTAGAAATAATGCCCAAAGTCAAACAAGGTCTTATCTTGCATTAAACAGGCAATGGATGGATGGGGAGTAACCATAATGATGCCCCTTTATAAAGCATTACTAAAACCACACCTTGAATATGGAGTACAATTTTGGGCAAAAGTAAGGATGTTTGCTGCACACCAAAGAAAAATAACAAGGATTTGTGATACATTTACCGGTGCTCCTTAGTCCCAGGGAAGACCAGCATTTCATCATATATATCCAATGTAATTGATGGACAAGGGCACACGAATTCCAATCATAAAGAATTTATTGTGTAATAGAACACACAATGATTCGGCCTGCTGGCCTTTCTCAAGTGCCACTCCACTGCGCTGAAGCCCCTGGTGACTGTCTCTGTGATCGTGCGTAATTACACATTTCTAGTGCTTTATCGTTAAGACAGTTGTTTATTGCTGCATGCCTTTTCCTTCCCGGTTTTGGCTCGGTACAGTGGTGCTTTCATTATTGCTTTTTCCACCCCCCTACCCCATCAGTGGTTATAGGGGTCTTTACAGTGACTTTATTTTCACACGATTCCGAGAAAGCACCACTATTATATTTATATCTTTAAAAATCACAGCATTCCAATTATATCTATACCTATAGCAAAAGGTTTTTGGAGCACCGGATTTGTGGACTATTTTCAGCCCACTTCTATCTGGATTGCTTACATAGGGGAGACTTCTCGCATGATCACTCGACGAATAAGAGGACATAAAATCCTTATTAGACACCATTTAGGCATTTCACCAGTAGCAAGTCACCTTTAGGAATATAAACATACAATTATTCAGCTCAGATATCAAATTATTGATCCGCTTTTTTTTTGCCAAAACATGGTGGTGCTGGACATAAATTACTTAAACAACGAGAATTATTCTGGATAGAAAAATTGGCAACTATGTCCCCAAATGGACTAAATGAGGAAACAGATTTCCCATGTTTTCTGTAGACTGATATTCTTCTGGTTAATCTATGGTTAAATTATCCTTAATAAGATATTTAACATTACTGTCATTCGTAGGAGAGAAAAAATAGAAAAATTCACTATTTAGACTTATTTTATATGCCCTTCTTTTGATCTACACCTGCCCAATATGGTATGGCATATGTGTCATTTATATCCTTAGAATGAAAGAACAATTTTTTAACCAAATTGTATTGTTACTTTTGATATTTGATAGCTTATATTTGTTTTTTTATAGATACAAAAATCATAGAGATTCATGGGGAGATTGCTGTATATCTGTATAGCACATGGTACAGTCAAGATTTCGAATACCTGGGTTATAAGAAGGAATACATTCTTTTTGAATATATAAACTATTGTACTGCATCTTTATTAATAAAGAGTTGTGAAATGCAATCATTGTTATATTGTTTATTATGAGTTTATTATTTGTTTTACTGACAATGTTTCATTATTGACGTCATGACATTTGATGCTAAGATCGGCGGCCACCTCTGATCACCCCAAAATTCCCTTGTGTACATAAAGAAACATTTCTTCATACCACTCCAGGCTCTTGATATACAGTAGGGCAGTTTTCAGCCCAAAACATAGCATGCTGGATTAGTAAAGTCAGCAATTCTGAGTTTGCATCTTGGGTTTGTGACTCCTGCTGAACATTGATGGTAATTTGGCTATGTGTGCTATTTTGTTGTCTTAACAGTGTATTAAACTCGTTTGTTTTGGTTAATAGCTTATTCTATATGACAAACCTTTTCTTTTGTAGCTGAATGTGTAAGAAGCAATGTCCCAAGTAGCACATGGAGTGTGCTGAGTGTCCTCATCAGTGCCCTGCAATGCAGCAACTGCACACAATGTCTGTCTTCTGATCGGCTTAGAGCTGCTGTTGATCTTTGTGCTTGCTGTGGCCTCCTGCCTGTGCCAGTCTCTGGCCACCTGAATGGCCTTGCCTCTGGACTCCAAGATAGTCTTGCCTCTGGCCTCCTTAATGCACCTGCCTCTGGTCTCATGGATGGCCCTCTCTCTGGCTGCTCTGCAATAGCCAATTCTGGTTCTATGACTACAGTCAGTTGTGTCTCATGTGAAGGAACAGGCGTCAAGGTGAGGATTACCATCTCATCACTAGATGGTTGTATTTGCTGGCTTACAGATATCAATTTTCCCTCCACCAAAGCTACTGTTTGAAGAGGATAGCCATGTTGACTCCATTTTTACACTGGCGACACACTTTATTCGAGCTCGGCTAGTCCCACGAATTCGGGTATACCCGGGTGTATTGAGGTTTGTGACTGTTTTCTGCCCGAGTGCATTGAGGTATTTTCCAGGCAGGGATTGAAGCATTTTATTCCCGCTGGCTGCAATACTGCACAGTATATATATATATATATACTGCATTACAATTCATGAATTTATGCCATCTGGTAGACATGCGAAGCATTGCAGCCTATTAAATCCTAATCATTATCATTTAACAGATCAGCCGCCCGTCAGCCAGGCATGAACCCAGGCTGGGAAGGCAAACGCAACGGGGCTTGTCAGAGGTGAGGAGCGGCGCATTCCAGGTATCTGCCAGGTACATACTGGGTATTTGCTCGAATAAAGTGTGTCGGTGCAGTAACATTGAAAATATAATATATATTTTAGAAATGGCAACTATATTAAAGTTTTCTTGTCATATTCTAAAAATGTTTTAACATAAAATATAACTATGATGTTTCACTGTTAAATTGTGTGGCCAGTGTTCCCCTTGGTCTCTGTTTAACCCCTTACATCCAGGTCTAGCAGCAGAGTCTGGGGAGAGTGAGTGGAAGGGTGTGGGGGGGCGGCGGTCGATGAAGAGGTGACCGAGTCGCCGGTGGCTCCCGTTGCAGGGCGCCACCATTTTTAGAGTACACACGCATGCACGTTGTGATTGCGCATGCACGGTATGGCCCAAGTTGCGGTGGCCATTAGGAAAAGGTGCATGCATGCACAGGACATGGTGGGCATTGCAGTAGATGGCTCCACAGGGAACTACAAGCAGCATCAGGCATAGGGGCAGCGAGCCAGGTGATGTTAGGCAGACAATAGGGCTAGGAGAATCTCGGCAGCAGGAGATTGATACATTTGGAATTTCCAAGAATTTCATTGTTCTATTTTATTCCCAAGATTTTCAAAAGTTTGTAAAAAACCCCGGAAGTTCAATAATTTCGGGAATTAAATCCCTAACATCTAACCTTTCCCAATTCCTGGACCATTTACTACAGAAATACGTGGTACAAGTTCATTCTTATCTCAGAGACACGAGCCGTGTGTTAAATGAGATACAACATTTAGAGTGGAAGGAGGAATTTTTATAGGTAACATGCGACATGGTGTCTCTGTACACCACAATAGACCACGCTTTAGGCCTCAAGGCCATCAAAAGGGTTTTAGAGAAGGACTTGAATGTCAACAATAATTTGAGCTTGTGATATATTGAGTGCAATATAGCGCTTATGTGACAAAAGAAATCAATTTAATACATGTGACAATTAAAAACCTGTGATACAAGAGTCCAAAAGATAGTCCTGGAGCTGCCCAAAGGTTGTTCTGGTCTCTCCCAACCAGAAGTGGATATATGGATGGAAAAAACCTCCTGTGGCGCTGAGGTAAGGATATGAATGTGGTCGTGGATAAAGTTCTTTTCTTTGATAGTTACCTCAAGAAAAAAAGACAAAACATACAAAAAAACACTGCAATAGTGCATTACCCAGGGACAGAAATGAATAAATTAAATAGAGCAATTTGATAAAATTGAACAAAACATAATAATATAATAATATGACAAACATATATCAATGGATGCCAATGTAAAATTTTCATGTGCTGCTGCACTATGAGGAATTAACTTGCTCCGCCTTGATAACATTGAAATCCTACTACTACGCGTTGGAGGTTTTTTGGCATCGCAGGGACACCGTAGCAGTGAGATACAGGAGGTGACATCAGCGGAGGAGCCGATCGACCAGACTCTGGCAGAAGCTGGCTCTGAGTATTGAAGGCGATTTTCCCTCAGCGTCTGGCTTATTTCACCCCACGACGAGCGGTTTACCTGGCGAGAAAGACCTTAAAACAAATGTGCATGTCCTAGTCACCTCTGGTAAGTAGGATTTCAATTTTATCAAGGCAGAGCAAGTTCATTCCTCATAGTGCAGCAGCACATGAACATTTTACATTGGCATCCATTGATATATGTTTGTCATATTATTATATTATTATGTTTTGTTCAATTGTTTAATTGTTTTATTAAATTGCTCTATTTAATTTATCCATTTTTGTCCTTGGGTAATGCACTATTGCAGTGTTTTTTTGTATGTTTTGACTTTATTTCTTGAGGTAACTGTCTAAGAAAAGAACTTTATCCACGACCACATCCATATCCTTACCTCAGCGCCACAGGATGTTTTTACCATCCAATAATTTGAGCTCGTTTATATTGGAGGGGATCCACTATATCTTAACCCACAATTACGATAACAATTTTTTTCCTCCAGAAATGTGGCAACGCAATGGGACCAGGTTCGCCCCAAGCTAAGACAATTTATTCATGAGCGTGTGGGAAGAGGACCACATACTGTATGGGTGACAACCCGTTTTGGGCAAACCTTGTCCTGTGGAAAAGATATATCGATGATGTGCTGTGTGTCTGGATAGGTACATCAGAAGAATTGGAAAACTTTAAGATCTATCGTAATACAAAAAATTACAATTTGAATTTTGATAGTGATCAAGTTGGAATTAATTTTCTGGTTCTGTCTCTGTTTGTTGAAAATGATTGTGTGCATACAAAAACATTTTATAAGAATGTTGATGCCAACACTTATGTGTTGACATCAAGCCATCACAATCAGAGGTGGTTAAGAAATATACCACAGGGCCAATTCTTACAAATAAAAAGAAATTGTTCCCAAAAATAAGTATATAAAAAGCAGGTGGAAGATATGAAAGAAAAATTTATCGAAAGAGATTTATCGAAAGAGATGACTGGACCGCGGGGCTGAGGTGGGAAGATATATAACCACCGCCCTAAACCACAGGGATGGGTCCAGATTGCAGGGTCGTGAACGTGTAGCTGGGTCAGGGTAGGAGAGTGGAGAGGGTAGCGGGTATTTGCCTATGGTCCGGGTTTGGAGAGTGTCGAATGGTCGAAATCCGTAAGCCATTGTAAGCCTAGGAAGTTCTAGGCTCAGCAACAACCAGAGGGCAGAGTGACCCTAAATACCAGAGGGAGCCAATGAGAGGGAGGAGAGGAGGAGTGATCAGGCATACGTGGACCGGTGATAGGCCGAGGCAGGGTGTAGCTTAAGTGTAGCCCACCTGAGATTAGTGTAGGCATTAGAGCAGGTGTTGATCCCTTTAAATGGTGCACACGTGTGCCGAGATTGGAGTGTGACACACCGAGATGCATGTGCGGACGGGACCCGTTGCGCGCCCCCGGAAGGCAGCGGTGAGACGCCGACTGAGCTTGACCCGGCGGAGTAGCGGGAGACGCGGGCGTGTGGGCCGCCATGGCGGGACGCGGATGCCGGTAAGTGGGACGGCACGGGGTCCGGAGGTACGGTCCTGACAGAAGGGACCCTCAATGGCTATAAAGACACTGTGGTACCGAAGCACCTTTTTGAAGAACAGGCCTGAAACAGGTTCAGCACAACATGAGCGCACACGTGTGCTGGCACGCTCATAAGCCAACATACCTAGGATTGTGTGGCTACTACACACTGACACTGACTCAAACTCGTGCAGTACTATTTGGGGATTGTGTGGTATATGCATATAATGCGCAGTGATCCTCTGCTGTGGATCCCAAGGTGCCTGATTTTAATAAGTGTATAGTAAGTAAGTGAATTACTCATACAGACTCAGGCCCCATCCTCAGTGAATGTTATAAGTCTGAGACCTAAAAGTAGAGGGGTTATAATAAGTGTTGATGGGAGTAATGCCACAACCTAAAAACATCACGTTATTTGAAGATTTGCAGCGCTATCTTGAAATAATATGACATTAACTCTGTGCTAATTAGCACAATGATGGTAGTGTTTGTGCATATGATCATGTTAGTTAATAAGACCATAATGGTGTAGCACATGTACCCTACCCTCTGGAAGATACTGTTGCGGCTATAGGTGTCAGTGGTGTGCATACCTGTGAGGATCCAGGAGAGCTGAGTTGTCTGCGTTGCAGTGGAGACCAGGACAGGCTTTTGGTGTCATCCGATGTTCTGTATCTGGTGATCAGCGCCTCCAGCTTCAGTGGACTCCAGGGTTTCTGGAGGCTGTCCCCACCGAAGCAATTATATACACCCCTGCCCAACAGACTGGAACTCAGGCAGGAGTATGTAGAATAGAAAGGATGTATTAAGCAGTCACTGCAGATGGTTCAAAAACGTGGATGCAGGGTTGCAGAGGATTCCAGGCCTCTGGATGGTACAGGCTCTTCTGTAATGCAAGGCCTATGATCATCCTGTATCCAGCCAGCCATGAGTGCCTGGCCGGCCTCTCTCTCCCAGCAGGGAGGAGACGGCCCACACACCTCCACTCTCTTGGAAGGGTGGGGGACAACTCACTAAATTTGGCACTACTTCCCTGAGGAACTAGAAGGGGAGGGCTCAAAGTCTGTACCCTGATAGGTTACACCCAGACCATACGTCACCATCACCTCTGCCATCACTCAGGGAGGAGCATGAGGGGGGTTAATTACCCACAGAATAGCCTGTCACAGCCTAGACTGCTAAGGACTTATGTGACAGGGGGTGATAGAGAGGCTGGGTGGACTAACCATGTTACACCGGTTTTAGGTAACGTCAAGTTAGTTTCTCTGATTTAACAGAGCTTTGAGAATCTAGCCCAAACAGCTGCATTTGCTCTTGAGAACAAGAGCACTTCCTGCTCCACATTTTAGAGAAGGTGTGAGTATAACAGTCTGACACCTCTTTACACCTTTGCTTTTCACCCCCCTTTGACACCTACAATAGGATAAAGATATTGACAGGCTAAGGTTTCCTGCAGCTGGAGAATACAGTGGAAAACCAACTGCAGCATTCCCCAGTCAGCTGGAAAGCGGACATTGAGCTGTTTCAACTGGCAATGGCATTCACATTGTTCACTTGGCTACATCCACCTAGCTCCTGCTAATGTATACTAATCATCTCCACTCATACTCATGCCTTATGGATACTGTATACGTGTCCTTCTAACTGTGCTGTGACTGTACACTTAAAGCCAAACCTTCTGACGTTTTGAAAGCTCTGTACACTATAGTACAGAAGAGTCACTCCGCGCTGGTGCTGCCAATTGAAAAGGTTCCTCTTGCTGCCGTCTGACTAAGGGGCTCCACACCCCCTATAAACGTGAGCTCCCGAGGGGGCTCACAGACAAGACAAGAAAAATAGGCAGAGAGGCGCACTGAGGGACATAAACTAGTTTATTAATAACCCCAAAAGTGGGATCAATATATACACATAAGCAATACACAATATAACACTCAAATAGTACAAAAACTGAAGGGTTGGTAGGGGAACAGGAGCACAGCGCATCAACACTATGCGGCCAATTAAGAGAGGGTCCGAACCCAATCTAATTACGTACCAGGTAGCAAGGAGACACGAGTGATCCTGCTCAGCCTCCACCGGAAGAACTCCACGGGAACAGTCTCACGTGACCTCTACGCATTTCGCACATAGTGCTTCGTCAGGAGATCACGTGATGACTCTGTCCCTGGAGTAATATAACACACGTCAGCCAATGGATGCCTAGATGAGTGGCAATAATTTACCACCAGCTGCAATGCTCATGCTAATCATACGGCTGTCATCAAACCAAGACCACCAACACACAACATTTTAACTCTATCAGGGTTTGGTGACCTTTATCAGTGCAAATAGCAGCAGGATAATACAATTCTTATTTAGCACATATTAAAACCCCTGCATGGGGAATAATAACACACAAAAAGTAACACACTAAAATACACTCTAAATGTTAAAAACTTGAGTGCTTAAAAACATGATATTTAAAATATGATATTTATTTTAAAAAAATCTATATGTAAAAACCGATTATTAAAAAGGGGGAGGGCAGTTGTATAAAGACTCAATCAATAATATATAGAGGGATCACTATTTATAAGAAAGCACCCAAAAGAATGTTCTACACTTTAAGAAAGAGAACTAACTCTATGTAATCATTCAATCCCTGAGGATGAAGAGAAAAAAAAGGGGGAGCAAAGGATTAGAGGAGATTGACCTATATTAACAGTACTAAGATGACTTCATAGCATATCTAGCTGTTTAATAAAGGTGTGGTGATGAAATGACAGTAGTTTGTAGTCAAATACTCACACGGCCCTGTGTGAGCACATATGTGTAAAGGTATCTTGCTTCTGGTAGCTACTTCTTAGCCCAAAAGACTGATAATGTTCAGATGGAAATGGAGGGGGGGGGGGGGGTTAGAATAATACTCATAAATAACTTACACGGCCATGTGTAAGCTCAATCCTGGGAGAGAATAATATGGGGTTGCCTCTGATGGACCCGTCCGTGGTGCTTCCCGTGGCAACGTGTAATCAGCTGCTGGCGGGCAGAGTATTGGCTGGCGGTTCCCCTTCCCTCACACGTTCCAATCCTCCCCCCCCTCCCCGATTCAGGAAACGAGGATGTGTGGGGTGAAAGGATAGCAGGGCGTCAGTGACAGTCTTCAGTCAAGATGAAAGTTTTATTGAACATATAAACAGAAAAAAACTCACAAAATGAAGTTTAAAACACCCCGTGGCACTCCTATCAGCGTGGCTGCAGGTCGCCTTCCAGCTACGCTGTCTTCCGTCCTCTTTTTTCTCTTCGTTCTCCTATACCCTGAGGGTTTGGATACCCCTCTCTGGGGTCGAGCAGAGGAACTCATCGCAAGTTACGGATCCCACTGTGAAAGACTACATCATTGGTTTTGGGATAAGTATTTTACTGTATTCTCTACCCTGTACTAATATCCTAAGGTAAGCGCCCGGTTTTTTGTCTGCAATCCCTGAGGATGTCTGGATTGCATAGTATAAATCCAGTATTGTTCCCTTCTACTTAACCGGAGCTCTCTATTACCCAGTCTTTTGTCTGGTGTGATAACCTCAATCCCCATAAAGGATATGCCACTAGGATCACACCGATGAGTATCCTTAAAGTGTTTTAAAAAGTGGGTTAAAGGCAAGTTTTTATCAATTAATTTTTGAACATTTCTAATATTTCTCATATGTTCCATTATTCGTATTTTCAGGTCTCTTTACACTCAAGGCACTTTCATGCCTATTTTTCTTGTCTCTGTACACTATAGTTTCATTTATAAATAACTTGAATGTTGGTCTGCTAAAAGGTATCACAACCTACAGTGAATCTGCTAATGTATATAAAAAATAAAAATCACTTGAAGTATTCATAAATTTTGGCTCTATGGCCACCGAGGTAACTATAACTATCACTGTTTGTTTCAAAATGTATTAAACCATAAGATCATGAAGTTCTCCTTAACAAAGAAAATTGCTGTATTAATTTATACAAATGTATTTAGATTGTAGCCTTTATTCACATAGCAAAAGTCTAAAACAATTGTTTACAGTATTTTTAAAGTTAATTGCTAGACCTACTGCATGCTACCGAATGTGCTTCATTCCATAGTGGGGATATTTATGTTTTTTTTGTGCTTAGCTCTCACAGAACATTATTAGCTATGCCTCAAACTTTAATCCAAATTTAACTGAAATACAAACAGACCCAGATAATTAAACGTTATTTTAGAAGATGTCTTAGAGAGAATAATATGTGAGTTTGTCTGCCATCTAGCGCCCAAATGGAATATAGCATACAGTAACCAGTCCATAACAAATATTTGACAATTAATTGTTAACTGAACAGAACATATTTAATTGCAGGAAGATTATAGTAGCAGCAGAATTGCATTTTAACATACAGATTTAGCATACTTCATTGCTCCATAATGGTTGTGGGGGAGTGAACCCCGTGTTGTCCGGTGCTTCATTTATCTACTTTATCTATAACACACTGCACTTTTTTATTAGAATCAATTTCATTCTTACTTACGCACAATTATTTTTTATTTGATTCACATTTTTATTTACAGACACTAGGCACCGCTATGGGCACGAGTTTTGCACCATCATATGCTAATTTGTTTATGGGTTTTTGGGAGTCACAATTTATTTATCACAGTCACAATTTATTTCGTCAAAATATCGTTTATTTTGGGCGATATATTGATGACCTGATTTTCATTTGGAAGGGGGACGACCATTCACTTTTTTCTTTTATTGATCACCTTAGTATAAATAATTATAACCTTAAATTTACATATGAACACAACATTCATCATATTCACTTTCTTGATTTACTCCTGTATGTTGGCAATGACATGTCCATTAAAACAGATATATACAGAAAAGAAAACTCTAGAAATACACTTCTAAAGGCTCAGAGTTGCCACCCACGATCTTTGATAAAAAACATTCCAGGGGCCCAATTTTTGAGGTTAAAGCGAATTTGCTCTGATCATGAGATTTTTCTATTGAGGGCCAGAGAAATGTCCGATAGATTCATAGAAAGGGGTTATTCCATTCAAGACATCACTGCTGCATTCAATAGGGCCGATTCTGTAGACAGAAGTACATTAATACACAAAAGGGCAAGGAATTGCAAAACTCAAACTATGAAAAACAAATCAAAACTTTCCAAAAATGTGAATGATCCAATGTTTATTAGTACATTTAACAGTCAGTCACAAAAGATTTGTAACATCATTGCCAAACATTGGCACACGTTATCACTGGATAATGATATCCGTGATATTGTAAAAAATGGCCCTAAGTTTGCTTATCGCAAAGGCAAAACACTGTCCTTTCACTTGTCTCCGAGTATGGTTCAATCTGGTTCCAATGTTACCAATGTTAAAAGCATACCAAAAGGCTTTTTTAAGTGCGGTCATTGCTCCATGTGCAAATATGCAGCACAGACAAGATACATCTTATACAATGAAGAACGTAATAAATATTACATCCAAACGTTTCTCAATTGCAATATTACCCATGTAGTATATGTTCTACAATGTGCCTGTGGTCTTAAATATGTGGGGCGCACTATTAGACCCCTTAAAACCAGGATTGCAGAGCATGTCAGATTAATTAGAAAAAGAGATCTGAATCACCCGGTATCCAGACATTTTTCTACATGTTCTGCAGGCAATCTTAATTATTTTACATTCAGGGCCATAGAGCATATACCATGTCATCCCAGAGGTGGTAACAGGGAAAATGCACTCAACAAAAAAGAGATGTATTGGATATACACTCTCAGAACTCTCCATCCCCATGGTATAAACGTGGACTGGGAGTTAAAACACTTCCTTATGGGTTAACCAGATGGGGAGTTTTGGGAGTGTGTGTCTATATGCATCTCATGCATATCTTTTCTATGCATTTTTTCTATGCATCACAATATAATGCATAATTGGATACATAAATGTATATATTCCTCCATGAGTTATGAATATTGCATAGTTGCATTTATCTTCACAATTGGCATCGTTTTGTTGCCACTTTATGCTTCTGTTTTCATAAATATTATGTCATTCTCCACAGAGTTATAATGACTCAATGATTTTTTGAAACTTTATCTATTTTATGTTATATATGATATATACTTTTATATCATAGATGCTGCAACTCACTGTTTGTGATTTTAAGTTATATGTAACTGTGTATTGTTTACTTGATATATTTTTAATTCTGTTGTTGTTCTATCATACACACTGTTGTCTGTATAGGGTGTTTCCAATACCAATTACACAAATCACTGATTACTATTACCTGTTTACAATTATATGCTAACCAATCAGGATACGAATCTGTGTGTATATATTTGACCTCAGTGTGAGAGACCATTACTCTTTGATAAAGTTCCACACAGGAACGAAACGCGTCAGAGTGGCTCTCTGTGATGCGCAGCACTCTAGTTTAATAAAGCTGTTTTTAACTACTCATGTTTCCGGTTGAATTCCTGCTGCAGTGACCATCTATACACTACGAACTACTTTTCTACTTCATTGCTCCCACTGATAACACAATATTGGTATTGTAACGCAAAATAGTTCTCATAGGTTTTAATGTCAGTAATAACACAGAAAATAAAAATGACTCAAATCAGAATGCAAAATGGTCTCAAGTATATATTAAAAAAGAGAACAAAAATATACTGCAACATAGTATTGAAATGAGCAGTGAATAATAAAGCGGATTAAGCATACACCAATGATGAACGTAGGATTCACATGTGTATTAGATCCTAAGAGCAAAGTGACTGATCTTCAAATAATGGTAATGAAGAGGTCTCAATGGTAGTGTTCTCATTTGGAGAGGAAACACATAGAAAACATAGTGTGATACTGTTCAAATATTAAAAAATTAACAAAGAATAAAATCGTACGTGCAATATTGCAAAACGCAAAGCACAGACGGACCACAACATTTTCTCAAATGAAAAAAGCTCAGTTTCCCCTCTTCGTTCCAGATCATGTTGTCGCTCTGGGGGCATAGATGGAATCCTCCGGTACTGCTGTAGACGCAGGATGTCGGGGCGGGCAGATCTCCTTTTGAGCACAGATCGCCTTTTGCGTTTCGCTATTCGAAGATTAGTTAGAGGCTGTAATTGTCTGTGCATAGACTCCCCTTGCATTTATAGTCCATGCTGACATCATGGAGCGTGTATACAATATATACTAAATTAAACTAACTACCTGTCTCTGCTAGCTTTTGGGGCTTCCAATAGCACAATGAAAAATACAATTTATATAATAAAAAATACAATACCCTATGTAATAAAGTATATCACAGTAGAATATATAGTTCCACCTAACTAAAATAATTATCGAAACAGTACCTACCTGTACATAAAATAGCATACACAAATTGAAAACGCAATAGGACAAGAGATATATGTATTAGGCTGCGCTTATAGTGCCTGGCAACGACGTGACTCCTTACCAAAACAAATACATTGAATCCATCGCATGCGCTTATAGTAGGTGTGACAGCGACGTAGCGACAAAAAATTTGGAAGCCAGTGAAATGTTATTTTGGGAGAGACAGTCGCCACTTGTGACTGTCTTTACACCAATCACAGAGCACCTACTGCACTCTGCCCTGCCCCTTCGTAACATCACTAGCCTTGTCGCCAGCGACGTCGCTCAAAACTAAAGTTTAACTTTCGGCAATGGCGACAGTGACGGGTGACGTCATCGGTTGCATTACCGGCACTGTAAATGTGGCCTTAGTCATCAGCAATATTTGGCTACTACGGCTTTTGACCATTCCTGTGTGGTGGTGGTGGTAGAAGGGGTGGGTAAAGGGGGTAGTTACCTCGGGACAGGTGGTTAGGCCTTGTGGGAGTGGTTAACCCTTTCATTGCCTCCGCAGTTGTAACCGCTACGATAAGGGCGGGGTTAATACCTCCCAGGAGGCCTAACAAATCTCTCTGGGGCAACTATGAAGGTGGTTTTGGCTCCGAGGTGGATGTTTAGGTCTCCCGGGTGGGTAGCGGGAGGAGCTAATCCCTTCACTACCTTAGTGGTATTAACCGTTAAGGTAATGGATGGGTTAACTCTTCCCAAAACTCCCCCCTTGAGGCCTAAACGCAACACAGGGAAAACTACAAGCTTCACTCAACCTCTCACCCCCAACAAACCAGTTCCTGCTATTTAACCATTTCATTACCTTCTGAAAGTCGTCTATTATTTTATTATTACCTAGGATTGAAGCAGGTGCTCTCCCGAGCTGAAATAAATGCGGGTCAGCTCCGGAGACCCCGGCTTCTATCCTATTTAGTAAAAATAAAAGAAACTCCATGTGATGCAAATCGCGATTCCGATCTTGCCACCCTTTAGGTGATGATAAAAAAAAGTGAGTATTTAACTTGCGATTTGCATATCCGAGCTTTGGGAATAGCAGTTACTAGCAAAAAGTGTGCGCATTTTTGGAGCTTGTCATTGTCATTGCTTGTCAAGCATTGGCTTGTCATAGCAAGAGTGCTAACAATCGTTAAAAAGCCTTTTACACACAATTTTGCCATGTTATCGAAGCTTTGTGAATAGTCACACATGCAAAATCACTTGCAAAGTGCACTTAACAAGCTTTAAGTCACTTATCAAAGATTAATGAATAGGCCCCTTAATCTGCAAAGAGATACCGGCATTTCCCCGGAGCTGAAATCAATGGGGTTCAGTGCCAGAGACCCCTGCTTGAAACCTAATAATATATAGGCTGGCATTAGCCTACCTAGACCTAGACCAGGCTGGCATTAGCCTGTCTTTCTTATGTATATAATGGCCAATATATTGGCCATTATATAATTACCACCGCCCATACAGTATATATTTTTCGTCCGGTGAGTGGGCAATTCACCTGGTGTTGCAGAGTGTCAGGCCTATATTAATGTCCTTACCACATGTTATACTATTCTTTATTTTTTATTTTTCTAATGTCCAGTGTTTTTAATAATTTTTATTAAATGTTTTTTAATGCCACTTCACCCATGATCTCAGCTGATATTTATTAATTTAGTAGGTGTGTATAGTATATGTTGTTTGTCCATTGCATTTACAATATTACACTATGTTTTGTGTTTCTTTTTTATTTCTTTCAAGCACATCCCTTCGGTCTGGAATCCATTTCCTGGTCTTCCTATTGGTGTGATTATATCCTTTACCTATTGGCGCCTTATTAATACTATATTCTTTTCTATGTTCTTATCTGACCAGGGGGTCAGTTTTAGTATTTAGGCAGCCGCCTATGTGAGGGCCATTTCTCATATAAGGGTTTATATTTTGTATATTTAGTTAGCGCTACCTGTCCTGTGTTTTCACTCATTATATAATTAGGCAATATAAGCAAAACCAACTTGAAATAGATGATGAAATAGTAATTAAAATACAAGGGTAAAAGGGGACGATAGACAGCACTCTGATAGTGTTAAATTTATGCAATTGCAGGGTGCACGGAACAAAAGGGGACCCTTATTCCCCTGTAGAGTACTAACAAATCTACGTAAGTACCAGCACTCACTGTCTAATTGCTAAATAGCTATTAGACAGCGAGTGCTGGTACTTACGTAGATTTGTTAGTAATTAAAATACATTACAGTAGATATTAACTCCTTAGTAGCCCATGGATCAACTAGGCATGGGTTTCCATGACTAGCTGACTCAAATGGGGTACAAAGCCTTTAATATAAGCAGAAAACGACACTACCTATCCCCCTTGGCCACCTTAGTGGGTTGCAAAGCATGCTATGCCATGCTTCACTAATCATTTATGTAACCTAGAGCTGGCACTTCTTCTTTTCTTTTTCTTTTAGATAGCTTTGATCTGGCTAGATCATCAGAGAAGCCTTGCCTACTCCATACTGTGACTGGAATATTCATATCTGGACTCGTTTTGCATCAAGTATACACTCATTGGACTGGCTTGTTCTAATTTTTGCACTGGACACTGAACAACCTACAGGGGGTTGATTACCTCCCCCCTCTTTTGTTTGATATTCAAATTGTGTATTTATCTTACATTTTAATTACTATTGCACATATCACAATTTGATTTATTATTTTACACCATTGAACTCACCCACACACTGGTAGCGCTACTTTCTGTTTTCTGTATGATATATATATATATGGAGTAGGCATAGTATGGAGTAGGCAAGGCTTCTCTGATATATATATATATATATCTGAAACTAACATGCAAGCCTGCAACTAACTAGATATATATCCCCTCAAACGTCATGAGTTATTCCTGTGCTGAAAAAGGCACACCCCTGAGTGACATGCAAATGAATATGCAAAGTAAAATGAAATAAGTCCTGTCCCACACTTTCTAAAAGGATTTCCCTACCAACTATATAGATTTGATAATAAGCCTAAGCCTAAACTGTCCATGCAAATGTAACGGGTTTTCCACCCCACTCAATCGCAGATATAGTGTGGGTGCGGGGAACTTAGTGTTACCAGGTGTGGTGCTTTACTCACAGGAGGGCTGAGCTTCCGCCACGGGGAACATGGGGCAATTATATTATGAGTAACCCTGTACTCGGTGCAGTGCCTCCACCTGCAATGGTTCCTAGCAGAGCAGGAATTGTTCCTCGCAGGACACATACAAATACTCGCACATCTTAAGTATGATAACCAATACCGTTTACTTAGGAACATAAGACACATATACCATAAACGTACTTGCATATCATAACCATCAACATGCACATATATCAACAGGTGTCCCTCCCTAGAGGAGACACTAATAACCGTGTCACGCAGAACGCTACCTTCAACACCAAACCCCACCAGATGATCCCACCCAGTGTCCAGTAGCCCCACACAATATTACCCCACCCTTCAAGTGAGATGTGTATGTGTGACTGCGCAGCCACAATGTCCCGTGTGAATATGAGTGAGCTTGTTGGTGCACTTGTGGATTACCTGTCGGACACTCTGGTGCCCGGACCTGCCAAGGAACTTCACAAAGGATCCGAAGGCTGATGTCGGCTGAATGCAGGAGCTACCCTCCGGGGTGATCCCACCCGGATGGCTACTGCAACGACCACGAAGGTCTGAGCCCAAACCTCTGGATGGACGCGCAGCTTCTGCTGTGTCCCTGACTGGCTCTAGAAAGTAAGTGACAGGGTCCCTAACCTGAGGGCTGTCCCTGGCAACACTCACTCTACTGGGTGACACAGGGCTATCTCGGGCCTTGGGGGCTGCTGGCCTAGTGCAGAGAGTCACTGACTCCTGCACCCTACCTCCTTCCCTCGGCTGCTCCTGGATCTGACTGAACTGCGTGCTCCAAGCCCGCGAAATGTATCTATCTGCTGCTGCAGGGTCATCCTCTAGCCCTATTGGCTCCCTGGTGTCACGTGGGGTGCTGCAGAGGCTCATGGAACTTATAGTCCCTTCCAAGAGCCTTCCCTGGTAGGCTAGGATTCGCGCGCGCGACCTATCTGTAGGCCTCCCAGCGCCCGTAGCCCCTGCGCATGCGCAACACAACCCGCAATGGCGGCGCCCTGCTCCGTAAGCCACCGGGACCCTAGCGACGCGACCGCGGCCCTAGCAACGGCCCGATCGTGTCCCCGGCAACCGCCCGCATGTCGGAGGTAGCGCGCTGCTCCCTGCTCCGGCCCCACCTTTGGAAGCAGCCGTCGGGTCCGTCGCTGGCTCCGGCGGCACCCGCGACCGCGCTGCTCCAAAGGAGGGGGGTCTCTAGGAGCCGCTGGAGACCAGGGCTAACTCTCCCCCTGGTGAAAAATCCAACGTCCCCGCTTGGGGAACAACATAACCAGGTACAAATGTTATATAATCAAAATGCAGTGCATAGAAAATACAACTTATCATATGGTCTGTATTGCTACATCATATAACACCCACAGTATTTACCGAGGCCAGCTGAGTGCTTGCTGCTTGCTGAGACCATTTGTGGGGTGCCCTCAACTGATCAGGTGGGGGTACCTCACTTTTGCATTTGTGAGCCTCCCCCTGGGGAATCTCTTGACAATCATGCTCAGGGGTAACAGTCACAAGCTCCTCTATACTTCCTCCCCCTGGTGGAAGGAATAGTGCAATGTCTCTTGGCCAGACTTTTACCCAGCCATCCGCCTCGCACATGCGGCATACCGGGAGGTCCTGACCTTTTCCTCTGTCCACGACATGATGAATGGAACCCTCCTTTTTGGGCTTGAAGGAGGCAATGTTCACTAAATCCCTCGCCACACAGTCCTTGTCCCTGAGTACTTGTGAGGCTACCACTGGGAAGCTAGGAATGGGCAATGTCTCTTTACTCAAAGTCTCTGTTTCACCCTGCCAGCGGCAAAGGGTAGCTACCTTACCACTGCGGGGTTTCACGGTGGCCAACAGGTCCTTGGGGATGCTGTCAGTTCCCACCAAGGCTGTTGTGGGACCTGTCCCCACCACATCTGGGGCAGTCCACTTACTTTCTGGAAACTCGGGAGCGTTGGATCCCAGTCCTGGGACCATTTGGGTGCGGAGCGCACGGGCTCACACTCAGGTCAGGAGCCTTAGTTCGGGCCTTCTCCACGGCCACCTCCATCGGAGACTGTGGGGAGTTAGGAGTTCCTTACCACTCCGCTGGCTTGCGATGGGTTCCTCTTCATCTGGAACACTGTCAGGAACCATCTGTGTTTCGCTGGATATCACGATGGGGCTGACTTTTCTCTTCACCTGTATGATAGGCGGTAGGTACTGCTCCTCTCGCACAACTGGGCAGCTGGCTGCTAAGGGAGACACCTCCGCCAGGACATGATGTCGAGTGGAGCCATTCGCCCTGTTGTCCAGACTTAAGAAGCTATCGTGCTCCGCGGTCACCTGGAGGCTCACACTCAACACCCCTGGGGCAGTCAACTCACCCTTGTCATCGTCAGCAGGTACTGATCCCAAGCTTGGGATCGATGGTACCATGGGAGTAGGCTGGACTGGCCATCGTAGGGCACACGGGCCCATATCAGGATTCACTGCAACTGAGGTAGTTGGCTCGGTGTCTTCACTAGAGTGGTCCGCCGGAAGGCGCATCACCACCGATGGGACTTCAACCTCTTTCTCGGAGGATATCATGATTGGATCCTCCGCAAGGGAGTCACCGTGTTCTTCTGCGATACAACCAGGGGGTATAGGTGCGAAGCTGGCGTGCTCCGGTACCTCCACTGCGGTCGCGCTCTTCTCCGCCGACGGTTCGCTCGGCCCCGTAGCTGGCGGGGCCTGTGATTGCTGCTCGGGAACCGGGTCTGGAACCAACATCTGGGGTTCCAACATCTGTAGCTCGGCCTTCAGTGGCTCTGGCTCCGGACCTGAATCTAGAATGTCTATTTGGGCACACAGGCCCTCCACAACCTCCACAGCTGAGGTAGGTGGACTAACAGCGGCATTTACCACTGGAGTAGATACATCAGATGCCTCTTTCTCCACGGGTTCCGTCATCAGAGGTTCCTGCTGTACCACTAGGACGTACCCTTTGAGAGGGTCTGGAACCGTGGGTAGAATGCTCAAGTCCTCCGAAATTTCTGTGAGAGGGGTAGATTGGTTAGCTATACTAACCGGCTCCGTATTAAAGTTGACCGCTTCTTCCCCAGCGGATTCGGCAGGCTGGGGCATAATAGGCTTCAAGAAACAGGTCCTGCAGCGGGCACATTCGGGCTCCCACGCTAGTTCACCTCTAGAACAGTCACAGGTGGTACAAAAACATTGGATACACTTTTCTCCTTCCACCTCGGTTGTCTTGAAGCCTAGCGAAGACTCGGATAGGCCGACTCCTTTTTTACAGGCTTCCTGAAGGCAGGGGCACAATAGCGCGAGTGCATCTATTCCAGGCAATTACCAGCCCTTAAACTCGTTAGAGTGTAACTCCTTGCAGTCTATTTCACTCCCAGGGGGAAAATAATCTGTTTCTGCGACAGTGTCTGGAACATCACTTTTGACACACAGGCCCCGGGGAGTCTTGGGGATTAAGGCAGACTGAGTAGCATTGTAACTCACTTCAGTAGAGAGGTCAGGCTCCTCTTCCTCTGCTGGTTCTGCAGCCCACAACCGCACGGGTTTCAGGAGCTGTATCCCGCAGCAGGCACACTTGAGTCCCCAGGCCAATCCACAAAATGAGCAGTCACATTTGTTACAGATACATTTTATGCACCCCTCCCCGCTCATGATTTCCAACTGATCTTCTATTATTTCCTTCAAGGTGTTAAAGTTCATACTACCCGACGAACTCAATGATTTTGTTAAGCACTGACACAAAAGAAAGGATACGCTCCCTGCCTTAGTCTGCCAGACTCCATACGACGGAGAGCGGGTTTCTCCGCATCCAGTACTTTCTTTGGTGGAGACAGCAGTTACTGGTGGAAACTCACTGTGCTTGCTCCCCCTGGTGGAATTTAAAGGAGAGGTTGCACACTCTCTCAAGGAGCGTTTCTGGCTTTGCCCGGTGCCACTCAGTTGGCGGGGTTGGGGCTTAGGTTTTCCCGCCAATCCCGGACAGTTTTCTGCAAAGTCATTCTGCGCCGGCTTGAGCGCAGCACCACGTGCACGCTGCCAACTTGGGGAAAGTTGCCATGGCGCTTGGTCAGAGTAGACTAAAGGGTAACCCTCAGGGGGACACCCAGGCATAAAAACATAGATGGTGCCTCTGACAGGCATATATCCCACGTGGGGATCACCACAAAAAGTATCGATCTCCACCGGGATGTGGGGTCTTGATCTACATCTAACATACAGGCGCACGACCACCCGGGGATTTTCCGCATATGATTACAGACCTCCATATCTGATATACTGCACCGACACACTTTATTCGAGCAAATACCCAGTATGTACCTGGCAGACACCTGGAATGCGCCGCTCCTCACCTCTGACAAGCCCCGTTGCGTTTGCCTTCCCAGCCTGGGTTCATGCCTGGCTGACGGGCGGCTGATCTGTTAAATGATAATGATTAGGATTTAATAGGCTGCAATGCTTCGTGTGTCTACCAGATGGCATAAATTCATGAATTGTAATGCAGTATATATATATATATACTGTGCAGTATTGCAGCCAGCGGGAATAAAATGCTTCAATCCCTGCCTGGAAAATAACGCAATGCACTCGGGCAGAAAACAGTCACAAACCTCAATACACCCGGGTATACCCGAATTCGTGGGACTAGCCGAGCTAGAATAAAGTGTGTCGCCAGTGTATGTGCGGGAAGGCCTCCTACGGCCACCACACGGCGGGGGCTAAAATCTTGCCTCAAAGCCCAGGCAAGGACATCGCAAACATGGTGAAAAATATGAATTGGACAATTTGGAAAAAAATGGAACAGGGCACCCCAGGTCTATCTCAGCAGCGCCTCCAAATGTAACGGGTTTTCCACCCCACCCAATCACAGATATAGTGTGGGTGTGGGGAACTTAGTGTTCCAGGTGTGGTGCTTTACCTGCTTGGCTCACAGGAGGGCTGAGCTTCCGCCACGGGGAACCTGGGGCAATTATATTATGAGTAACCCTGTTCTCGGTGCTGCGCCTCCACCTGCGATGGTTCCTAGCAGAGCAGGAATTGTTCCTCGCAGGACACATACAAATTCTCGCACACCTTTTGTATGATAACCAATACCATTTACTTAGGAACATAAGACACATATACCATAAACGTACTTGCATATCATAACCATCAACATGCATGTATATCAACAGGTGTCCCTCCCTAGAGGAGACACTAATAACCGTGTCGCGCAGGATGCTACCTTCAACACCAAACCCCACCAGATGATCCCACCCAGTGTCCAGTAGCCCCACACAATATTACCCCACCCTTCAAGTGAGATGTTTATGTGTGACTGCGCAGCCACTATGTCCCGTGTGAATAGGAGTGAGCTCGTTGGTGCACTTGTGGATTACCTACCGGACACTCTGGTGCCCGGACCTGCCAAGGAACTTCACAAAGGATCCGAAGGTTGGTGTCGGCTGAATGCAGGAGCTACCCTCCGGGGTGATCCCACCCGGATGGCTACTGCAACGACCACGAAGGTCTGAGCCCCAACCTCTGGACGGACGCGCAGCTTCTGCTGTGTCCCTGACTGGCTCTAGAAAGTAAGTGACAGGGCCCCTACCCTGAGGGCTGTCCCTGGCAACACTCACTCTACTGGGTGACTCAAGGCTATCTCGGGCCTTGGGGGCTGCTGGCCTAGTGCAGAGAGTCACTGACTCCTGCACCCTACCTCCTTCCCTCGGCTGCTCCTGGATCTGACTGAACTGCGTGCTCCAAGCCCGCGAAATGTATCTATCTGCTGCTGCAGGGTCATCCTCTAGCCCTATTGGCTCCCTGGTGTCACGTGGGGTGCTGCAGAGGCTCATGGGACTTATAGTCCCTTCCAAGAGCCTTCCCTGGTAGGCTAGGATTCGCGCGCTTCTAACTGCGCATGCGCGACCTATCTGTAGGCCTCCCAGCGCCGGTAGCCCCTGCACATGCGCAACGCAACCCGCAATGGCGGCGCCCTGCTCCGTGAGCCACCGGGACCCTAGCGATGCGACCGCGGCCCTAGCAACGGCCCGATTGCATCCCCGGGAACCGCCCGCATCTCGGAGGTAGCGCGCTGTTCCCTGCTCCGGCCCCCACCTTTGGAAGCAGCCGTCGGGTCCGTCGCTGGCTCCGGTGGCACCCGCGACCGCGCTGCTCCAAACGAGGGGGTCTCTAGGAGCCGCTGGAGACCAGGGCTAACTCTCCCCCTGGTGAAAAATCCAACGTCCCCGCTTGGGGAACAACATAACCAGGTACAAATGTTATATAATCAAAATGCAGTGCATAGAAAATACAACTTATCATATGGTCTGTATTGCTACACCACATAACACCCACAGTATTTACCGAGGCCAGCTGAGTGCTTGCTGCTTGCTGAGACCATTTGTGGGGTGCCCTCAACTGATCAGGTGGGGGTACCTCACTTTTGCATTTGTGAGCCTCCCCCTGGGGAATCTCTTGACAATCATGCTCAGGGGTAACAGTCACAAGCTCCTCTATACTTCCTCCCCCTGGTGGAAGGAATAGTGCAATGTCTCTTGGCCAGACTTTTACCCAGCCATCCGCCTCGCACATGCGGCATACCGGGAGGTCCTGACCTTTTCCTCTGTCCATGACATGATGAATGGAACCCTCCTTTTTGGGCTTGAAGGAGGCATTGTTCACTAAATCCCTCGCCACACAGTCCTTGTCCCTGAGTACTTGCGTGGCTACCACTGGGAAGCTAGAAATGGGCAATGTCTCTTTACTCAAAGTCTCTGTTTCACCCTGCCAGCGGCAAAGGGTAGCTACCTTACCACTGCGGGGTTTCACGGTGGCCAACAGGTCCTTGGGGATGCTGTCAGTTCCCACCAAGGCTGTTGTGGGACCTGTCCCCACCACATCTGGGGCAGTCCACTTACTTTCTGGAAACTCGGGAGCGTTGGATCCCAGTCCTGGGACCATTTGGGTTTGGAGCGCACGGGCTCACACTCAGGTCAGGAGCCTTAGTTCTGGCCTTCTCCACGGCCACCTCCATCGGAGACTGTGTGGAGTTAGGAGTTCCTTACCACTCCGCTGGCTTGCGATGGGTTCCTCTTCATCTGGAACACTGTCAGGTACCATCTGTGTTTCGCTGGACATCACGATGGGGCTGACTTTTCTCTTCACCTGGATGATAGGCAGTAGGTTCTGCTCCTCTCGCACAACTGGGCAGCTGGCTGCTAAGGGAGACACCTCCGCCAGGACATGATGTCGAGTGGAGCCATTCGCCCTGGTGTCCAGACTTAAGAAGCTATCGTGCTCCGCGGTCACCTGGAGGCTCACACTCAACACCCCTGGGGCAGTCAACTCACCCTTGTCATCGTCAGCAGGTACTGATCCCAAGCTTGGGATCGATGGTACCATGGGAGTAGGCTGGACTGGCCATCGTAGGGCACACGGGCCCATATCAGGATTCACTGCAACTGAGGTAGTTGGCTCGGTGTCTTCACTAGAGTGGTCCGCCGGAAGGCGCATCACCACCGATGGGACTTCAACCTCTTTCTCGAAGGATATCATGATCGGATCCTCCGCAAGGGAGTCACCGTGTTCTTCTGCGATACAACCAGGGGGTATAGGTGCGAAGCTGGCGTGCTCCGGTACCTCCACTGCGGTCGCGCTCTTCACCGCCGACGGTTCGCTCGGCCCCGTAGCTGGCGGGGCCTGTGATTGCTGCTCGGGAACCGGGTCTGAAACCAACATCTGGGGTTCCAACATCTGTAGCTCGGCCTTCAGTGGCTCTGGCTCCGGACCTGAATCTAGAATGTCCATTTGGGCACACAGGCCCTCCACAACCTCCACAGCTGAGGTAGGTGGACTAACAGCGGCATTTACCACTGGAGTAGATACATCAGATGCCTCTTTCTCCGCGGCTTCCGTCATCAGATGTTCCTGCTGTACCACTAGGACGTCCCCTTTGAGAGGGTCTGGAACCGTGGGTAGAATGCTCAAGTCCTCCGAAATTTCTGTGAGAGGGGTAGATTGGTTAGCTATACTAACCGGCTCCGTATTAAAGTTGACCGCTTCTTCCCCAGCGGATTCGGCAGGCTGGGGCATAATAGGCTTCAAGAAACAGGTCCTGCAGCGGGCACATTCGGGCTCCCACGCTAGTTCACCTCTAGAACAGTCACAGGTGGTACAAAAACATTGGATACACTTTTCTCCTTCCACCTCGGTTGTCTTGAAGCCTAGCGAAGACTCGGATAGGCCGACTCCTTTTTTACAGGCTTCCTGAAGGCAGGGGCACAATAGCGCGAGTGCATCTATTCCGGGCAATTACCAGCCCTTATACGCGTTAGAGTGTAACTCCTTGCAGTCTATTTCACTCCCAGGGGGAAAATAATCTGTTTCTGCGACAGTGTCTGGAACATCACTTTTGACACACAGGCCCCGGAGAGTCTTGGGGATTAAGGCAGACTGAGTAGCATTGTAACTCACTTCAGTAGAGAGGTCAGGCTCCTCTTCCTCTGCTGGTTCTGCAGCCCACAACCGCACGGGTTTCAGGAGCTGTATCCCGCAGCAGGCACACTTGAGTCCCCAGGCCAATCCACAAAATGAGCAGTCACATTTGTTACAGATACACTGGCGACACACTTTATTCGAGCTCGGCTAGTCCCACGAATTCGGGTATACCCGGGTGTATTGAGGTTTGTGACTGTTTTCTGCCCGAGTGCATTGCGTTATTTTCCAGGCAGGGATTGAAGCATTTTATTCCCGCTGGCTGCAATACTGCACAGTATATATATATATACTGCATTACAATTCATGAATTTATGCCATCTGGTAGACACGCGAAGCATTGCAGCCTATTAAATCCTAATCATTATCATTTAACAGATCAGCCGCCCATCAGCCAGGCATGAACCCAGGCTGGGAAGGCAAACGCAACGGGGCATGTCAGAGGTGAGGAGCGGCGCATTCCAGGTATCTGCCAGGTACATACTGGGTATTTGCTCGAATAAAGTGTGTCGCAGCAGTACATTTTATGCACCCCTCCCCGCTCGTGATTTCCAACTGATCTTCTATTATTTCCTTCAAGGTGTTAAAGTTCATACTACCCGACGAACTCAATGATTTTGTTAAGCACTGACACAAAAGAAAGGATACGCTCCCTGCCTTAGTCTGCCAGACTCCATACGACGGAGAGCGGGTTTCTCCGCATCCAGTACTTTCTTTGGTGGAGACAGCAGTTACTGGTGGAAACTCACTGTGCTTGCTCCCCCTGGTGCAATTTAAAGGAGAGGCGGCACACTCTTTCAAGGAGCATTTCTGGCTTTGCCTGGTGCCACTCAGTTGGCGGGGTTGGGGCTTAGGTTTTCCTGCCAATCCCGGACAGTTTTCTGCAAAGTCATTCTGCGCCGCCTTGAGCGCAGCACCACGTGCACGCTGCCAACTTGGGGAAAGTTGCCATGGCGCTTGGTCAGAGTAGACTAAAGGGTAACCCTCAGGGGGACACCCAGGCATAAAAACATAGATGGTGCCTCTGACAGGCATATATCCCACGTGGGGATCACCACAAAAAGTATCGATCTCCACCGGGATGTGGGGTCTTGATCTTCATCTAATATACAGGTGCACGACCACCTGGGGATTTTCCGCATATGATTACAGACCTCCATATCTGATATATGTGCGGGAAGGCCTCCTACGGCCACCACACGGCGGGGGCTAAAATCTTGCCTCAAAGCCCAGGCAAGGACATCGCAAACATGGTGAAAAATATGAATTGGACAATTTGGAAAAAAATAGAACAGGGCACCCCAGGTCTATCTCAGCAGCGCCTCCAAATGTAATGGGTTTTCCACCCCACCCAATCACAGATATAGTGTGGGTGTGGGGAACTTAGTGTTCCAGGTGTGGTGCTTTACCTGCTTGGCTCACAGGAGGGCTGAGCTTCCGCCACGGGGAACCCTGTTCTCGGTGCTGCGCCTCCACCTGCGATGGTTCCTAGCAGAGCAGGAATTGTTCCTCGCAGGACACATACAAATACTCGCACACCTTAAGTATGATAACCAATACCGTTTACTTAGGAACATAAGACACATATACCATAAACGTACTTGCATATCATAACCATCAACATGCACGTATATCAACAGGTGTCCCTCCCTAGAGGAGACACTAATAACCGTGTCGCGCAGGACGCTACCTTCAACACCAAACCCCACCAGATGATCCCACCCAGTGTCCAGTAGCCCCACACAATATTACCCCACCCTTCAAGTGAGATGTGTATGTGTGACTGCGCAACCACTGTGTCCCGTGTGAATATGAGTGAGCTCGTTGAGGCACTTGTGGATTACCTGCCGGACACTCTGGTGCCCGGACCTGCCAAGGAACTTCACAAAGGATCCGAAGGCTGATGTCGTCTGAATGCAGGAGCTACCCTCCGGGGTGATCCCACCCGGATGGCTACTGCAATGAACACGAAGGTCTGAGCCCAAACCTCTGGATGGACGCGCAGCTTCTGCTGTGTCCCTGACTGGCTCTAGAAAGTAAGTGACAGGGTCCCTAACCTGAGGGCTGTCCCTGGCAACACTCACTCTACTGGGTGACTCAGGGCTATTTCGGGCCTTGGGGGCTGCTGGCCTAGTGCAGAGAGTCAGGGAATCTGACGAAGTACGGAAGTACGAAACGTGTAGGAGAGGGCGCGTTCCTTCATTCTTTTAATTTGTACCCCCATTGCGGTTTTTATTCGAACATTTGTTCTGCTACGGGACGTGTTTGGGACTCTGTGTGCCGCTGGATTGCTGAGTGTGAGGCAGTGACGCATCAAAGACGCGACCGGCCTAGAGACGCCGCCTGATGACGTCACACACCGGCGTGGAGTAACCCGGAAGTAGCGTGGCGACCAACCCTTAAGAAATTACTGCTGAGAGCCCCGTGACGGCGTGGGAAGGTTCCCCTAAGCTGAGCTGTCTATTCTGGGATCCTATACCAGCATTCTGAGGGTGAACATCCTGCAACCGGTGTCTGTATCCTGCTGAGCCTACCGAGTGGTAACATGTCCCTAACATGTCATGCTATTAACCCTTATTGTTGATGTACGTGCAATACTCACCTTTATACTATAAATAATTTTTTAAATATACTACACAATGGTTTTTTTGCGCTGTTCTTTTTTGTTTAAATGTTGAAAAAAGTATCATGTTTGTGTCATTTATCTGATCAGGTTATCTTTATCTATTCTTAGGATTTAGACTAAAATCTAACAACATTTTAGGTTTGAAATATGTGAAAATCCAAAGTGGTTCACAAAATTTTTCTCACCACTGCTTGTTGCTTTTTGAGGTATGCTTGTTATTGCAAACAGTGCAGGTTTATATAACCCAGTCCAGACCAAAGATATGTCGACAGTTTTAAGGTATAGTACCAGTGTCTATAAGACTGGAGCATCTACGCAGTATAAATGCACAAAGTACACAAAGTAGATAAGTGGTGCTGACAAAGATGGGAGAATTTGTTTTTGAGAATTCGGATCAGGGTTGGGTCGTCTGGTTACTTTGGTCCACAGATTTCCACGAATCAGTCTTCAAAAGTGCCACCCACATTTTCAGGAAAAAAAAAAAAACATCTATCACTGACAACCCAAGCAACAGATTAATAATTAATACCAAAAACCATAAGCCGCTGAGGAGAAGCCGAGGAGGAGTATAAATAGGGGTGTATTTAATTATTAGTTACGTGTTTCTTTGCTCAATGTAGGAATATGCATGCAATTCATTTGATTGTTGACAGAAAAAAAATGTATGGCTCTGAGGGGGCTATTCGATTTAGTGAATATTTAGCAAGATCAAAATACATCTGTTGGTCCAGAGCTTCGGCAGCAGTGGGGAGCAAGAGCTGCGAAAATAATCAGTGACGGGAAGCCTGGCAGGGTCATCTTATAGTTGATATATGTCAAACGTAATATCCCATATTTACTGGAATGAGCTGTAAGTTGTCTCCCGATGCCATAATGTGTCTCATAGCCCAGCACCGCTTAGTAAAATCTTTGTACTATGCATTCCACATTCGTGGAAATACACTGATTTCCTTTCCAAAATCTATCTTTTATACACTAACATTTTTTTCTATTCTTAGCAGGGAAATCTCTCAAATAAGTAGTTTATTTATCTACTGTAATTAAAATATTAGAACCATTAAGGTGTTTAATTTAATTAATAAAAACTAAATGGTGTACACATAGCTTTAACCAATTAACCTTAAGAGTACCATTATGACAACCCAGGTATGGCATGGGCACAGACACATGGCTCCAAATAGAAAGCCTATATCTGGCCGATGAGTCCAGCAGGGAGCTGGTTAATTGCAGCTACAGCCAGTCTCCACCTGGCTCATCAGTCAGGTCTAAAAGCCTCTTTCTTAAACTGCAGAGGGATCTCTCTAGCACTAAGAAAGTGGATGCTGTAAGAGAGAGAGATCCCAGGGAATCTATTCAATGATGCAGCGGGTACTGGAACCTGTCAGAGGAATCACCCCTGGAACACCAACCCAGACCCTGAACTGCGGGAAAGAGCACCCTGATACCAGGTACCTCTTTTGAGGTCAGAGGTTGGCAAGAGGCCTAGCCTTCAGCCCTGCAGATAGGGACTGGGAAGTGTGTTAGCCCTTACAAAGGGATATGCCTGTTTTATTTGTTAATGTGTATGCTGTATTGCTTGAAGCTATAGGCTGAATAAAAACCAAGGTTTATATCCCCCAATATATGTCTCCCTGGTTATACCTCTGTACTTATCTCCTACAGACCTTTATGGCATAGGTTTTGCTCATTTTCTAGGGGAAGATCAGGCTGGAGTGGAGCTCCTTCCACTTCAATGTATGCCATCCTGGCATAAAACATGCCATCTTAGGCCTCGACCAGGGTGGCGCTGAGTGGGCGGGCGCGCTCATGCTGGCCGCGATGAAACACATTGCGGCAATGTGTGTGGACAGCGTGAGCAAGTGCCTGAGCATGCGAGTCGCTTAGCTGCTTGTCAAGCATGCAAATTTGAATTTGCCACTTGCTTGCGCCTACGCGCATGAGTGCCTGAAGGCTCAGCACCACCCTGGCCGCAGCCTTAGGCTTGTATTATACTAAGCAAGTGTGCACCAGTGTGCGCGTGCATGGCAATGAAAAATACCTGTCTCTCCAAGACAGTTTATCCAGTGCCGACGCGCACACACATGGCAGATAGCGTTGGTGCAGCAGCTGTTGGAAATACAAAGAAATTTGTATTTTCGAGCGGCTGCCGTGCCACGTGACACTGTGAGCAAAGCAAAGTGAGGCCTACCCTTGTGACGCCATGGCAACGCCTCCTAGTCGTGCACGTCATTGTTTGCACTATACACACAACACGCTTGCGCCACGTGCACGCGCAACGTCATACGCGCGTAAGCGCTTTCTATAATACATACCTTATAGCTTCAAGAGCAATCACATGATGCAGATGTGGTGGGGGCCTGCTGGCACTCTGGTGCTGCTGGGTCCCTGGCACTGTAAAGGGTAATCTTGTGGAAAATATAGATTTGTTATATTTTAACCAATATTTAATCAATAAAAAGAAAAAAATGTGAACAGAGGTACTAAACAGAAACTAGAATTTATTTTGAAATCCATGTCCATCCACTTTTAAATGCAACATTTAGTACTGTACCATATGTAATGGTTTGATGAGCGATGAGGATAAACTATTCCTTCATCAATTCCTAGCTGGCCAAAACATTAGATGAATTCCTTCGCTGTATTTTACTGGCTCATCAATTGGTGTAATACAGTATGTAGGCATGAACAAGGAAAATGGTTTGCAGGAAGTAAGCATATTGTATGTGACTGTGACTAAAGTAAAAGATTTTGTTAACAACTTTGAGAAACTATAAGTTCATAAAGGAAAAACAAGATTCAGTGTCAATAAGGAGAGACCAAAACACTGTGACCAGCCCCAAAACCAAGCAATCACCAATAAACTAAGCCAAGCTAAGCCAAATACCTACAATAAACAACCATAAAATAATACCAACGTCAGGAAAGTGTGCTAATATGATACAGTAATTGGGTCAGACATGATACTTGAAATGCTGGATTGCCCTACAGATGTAGCAACCATTATTGCTCCCACTGGCACGTTGCCACAGGACACATAAAGTGGCAGCAGGAGCACATACCCTTTAATAACATAAAACTTGTGTGAAGAATGGACGGGGCTACCGAGCTATTGCAGCCACTGGCGTGCGCCAATAGTTGCAATACCATTGGCTACATCTATATGCGTCCTGTGATCATTACCCTACAATTATATCTGCAAAGTGCAGAATGTGGATGTTGAGATAAATGCTCTTGTCTATTAGCAATAATCAATCAATTGAAAATCTGGATAATTACACAATCTGTCCACTAATAGTTTGTTGAAGGAGTCATAAAGATTCAATGTAATACAATTATAATATAAGCACAGGACAAAACAGGGGTTTAAAAATGGTATATTTGATATGATTTTTTATTTCACATTGAATGACTGAAAGCACCTGTATACAACAGTTTTGAGAGTCTGGGGAAATCGTTGCTTTATGTTAGGACTACATCAGTACAATTCAGATACTCAAAGTTTTTAAGTTACATGAAACTTGGCTCTGCTTCATGCTTCATGCTTCATGCTTCATTCAGAATAGAAAGATTTGATGATGTGATTGTAACTCAACCTTAATCACACTGTAATTTTAGTACCGGTTTAAACACTTATTATTGTACAATATATTTGGCTTCTCAGCGTGTTTTTCTGATAAATGTACTCTATTAAATGCCCCCTATTGCTTTCATTATTGCCATTAATTGCAAACCACAATGTTGCTGAATGGGCTAAGAAGAATATAATGGGGTCTTGCACAAAGTAATTAAAAAAGGATTGTACAATGTACAGTCGGAGGCATCAAACCAGTATTAGAAGGGCAACCTTCTGGGTTTAACAATATTATGTTGAGCTGTTATTACTCCATTTTATTTCCATCTCCACGCTAAAAAAAGTATTGGCCAGTTTTGTAACGTGGTACCCTTAGCACATTCCAACCGCAAAATAAAATAATGATTCTCCTACCTGGCTAGTGATAAGAAACGGGATCTCGGTAATCTCCTGTCCTTGTGCACCTGAGAAGAGATAGGCGAAGCTGTTGTTTGTGGCTAGTACTCAGCTTCTGCCAAAACACGAGACATTAAATGAAGTCTGTGATACTGTGAAATTATATCATGCAGGCAATATGTTTCATTCTAGATAGACTGTGTGGAAGGATACATAGAAAGGTAAACTTGCTATAGTAAATATTTGGGTGTTTAATAAGGGAAAAATAACATCAATAAAAACAGCCCTTTTTGGCTATAAGGATGGTACACAGATTTTACCCTGCTCTTTTGGTCTCCCAAAGGCTATAATACCAGGTGGTAACCAAATCCCCAACATGCCTTAAAGCCTACAGGTAACCTGAAACCCCTCAGTTGTATGTTTTAAAGACTTCAAAATACCATTTGCTAATTAAGTCTAGTCTTTTCATATAACATACGAAAGCTGACTCAACTGTGTTGACTTGTTTACTAAATGTACACAGCTTAAATACTGTTAATTCTATAAAAATACAGTACAGTACGACTGCCGTCCGCAACCTGCTTCCGACCAGACAGGAACGGAGACCCACACAATCACACGCAACTCGCCGATTGATGACGTCAGCGGCGTGGGTCACTTCTCCAGCGTCAGTTAGGATCAGCAGTTGGTCGGCACGCACGCACAATACTGAGCTCCTAAGCTCCTCCTATGGACGCTGGAGAAGTGACCCGCGCCGCTGACGTAATCAATCAGCGAGTCGCGTGTGATTGTGTGGGTCTCCGTTCCTGTCTGGTCGGAAGCAGGTTGCGGACGGCAGTCGTGAGTGGCACCACTTTCCCATACTTATTGTAAGTGTGGGTAGTGTGTTATTTTAAAGGTTATTAAAGTGTAGTTGCGTATTACACTAGGCTGTGTTTTATTTTTCCTTCTACATCGGCTGTTGCGGTTCATGCTGTGTTCGTTAGCACACCATCCATTACAAGGAGAATCATCCCGTTCAACCACGTGGGGTCCGTGGATATCGAGGTGAAGACGTGGCCTAATACAGATTCTCTCCCCTGAACAAACAAGAATTCATCTTCTAAGTTGGGGTTTTTCCTGTTCTAGATAGGGTTTTGTTGTTATTCATACTGCGCAATTGGTGTGTCTTTGTTTTGGTTTGATTACAGAAACAACCTGGAATTATTTTCTGAGGACTACTTAATCCATCTAGAACTTTGTTGGTGAATCCATCCATCTGCCAGGACTGTCTTTCAACCAAGGACTGTCATTGGAATATGGTATTGTGGACATTAACCCACTAGCGCCGGGGACACTGCTTTTGTATATGTATTTTGTTTAGTAGATTTGGAACCATCTGTTGTTTGTTGTACCCTTGGCAGCTGATTTTTGCACTTACACTTATTTAGTTTTGTGTATATTATCACTCATCACATTATTGTCAGTTGGATCTAGCGCTGATAGAGAGTGTAATTAGTTAGTTAGTTTGTTGTTCATTTTGTCCAAGTAACTGAAATTATCGTGAAGTTCTATTAAACAATATTGCCACATGGGTCTTTAATAAGGTTATAGCCTAGAGTCAACAGACTTTGTTAAGGGCAAAAATGCGGTATTATAGGTAAAAAAGGTATGTTTTTTTAAGGTGCCAGTCATCAACTTATTAGTTAAAAAGAAAATTACTGTAACAAACAAAAACCATTATTTTATCGCAGCCGATAAAAATATCTAGACCGACACCAAAATGTGTAAATGCCACCAATGTACTAATCTTGATGTCAACCATCAAGTCCAGATACTTATCAGAACCTGATTAATGCCAAAAAGTATGCGGAAAGGAGGCAGGCACACAGACTTAAGCATGAGAGATTTTAATGTGCCATATATCTGGCGTTTCGGCAGTACAAGTCTTTTTCTAATAGTTGGGTAATGTACACTCACATTAGTCAAGGCGAGAGTGGCCAACAGATCCTTGGATGTTACTCTTGGGTTTCTTTGTGACTTCCTAAATGATTTGTCGGTTTGTTCTTAGGGAGATTTTGGAAGGGTGGCCACTTCTGGGCAGAGTGACTGTAGTCTAGAACTTTCTCCGTTTGTAGACTATCTGTCTGAAAGTGGATTGGTGGAGCCCCAAATCCTTAGTCATGGTTTTGTAACCCTTTCAAGACTGATGAGCATCAATGAGCTTTTCTGAGGTCCTCAGAGATTTATTTTGATCATGTCATGACGTGTTTCCACACACTGGTATGGTGAAGAACAAGCTCAGACCTGACCAAACTCGCTATCTGATCTCTATATACTGTAGGAAGGGGCCTGCAAAACACCCTTGAAGATCTATATAATTAGTTAAACACCTGATTATAATTATCCCCTTTAATTTAGCTGATAAAACCAGGGTTTTACTTACTTTTGCACATACCCTGTCTCTTAATTACTCATTGTTTGTCCAATTAATACATCATTTTGTTTCAAAAGACATGGAATTGGTTAATATAAACCCTATTGGATATTTAAGAAATACTGGTTTTGATTCAAGAAGGATATGATGGAGAAACAATTATCTTTGGGGTATGAATGTATATATGAAAAAAGGAGTGTCTTGTCGACGCTTATTTACTTCCATATATGTTTATAGTGTGCTTTTAAAATATATATATATATATACTGTGCTACATAAATAACTCTGTGTTAAAGATAATACAGTGAAAGTGTAAAAAGAGAGAAAATAAATGAACAAGTGAAAAAATATATCGTATGAAAAAGTCAGTGAAAGAACAAAGGAAAAAATATATAGTTTAAAACACTTTTGTGGAGTTTTCTCAATTTGAATCCAGAGTCTACGGCAGCTTCTCTGGGAAGGAACCACATGAACTGAGAATTTTTAAAAAGCAAAAAAATGAGTGCTCCACAGTTATAACCGTAAAATATATATATGAATTTTAATAAACAACAAAGACAATGCTCACTCACAATGTAAAAAAAAAAAAAAAATAGCAAAATTATATAGCGCTTTCAATTAATTTTCTTGAGGTTTTTTTTTCAAAACATTCTTCTTCTTCTTCTTCTTCTTCTTCTTCTTCTTCTTTTTCTTCTTCTTCTTCATATAGCAGATGAACGTTCCTTGTATCAATAGGGTATTAATAGTAGTAGTTTGTTTTAAACTAAAGATGATTAAGGGGATTGTTCTTGAAATGTCCTTTTTATGTATCTACACCTTCTTTTTGTGAATTGCTCATGATGATGATGTGGATGTATCTTTTATGATTTTCTATGTATAAATGTGAGGTGTTTGTTAAGATTAGTGAGTGGATGTTTTTTTCACCTCGTACAGGTTTCTAGCACCTTTTTGCATTCTTTTTCCAACTCCTTATTTATATTTTGTAGATGTATTTTTTTTCCTTGCACAGAGGGTTTCAATTGAACACTAAAGTATATGTTCCAACTTTGTATCAAGAAAGAAAAAAAAAACGAAAAAAAATGAAAAATTGCTTTCAGGTTCCTGAGGTGCAACCCTGGAGCAAAAAACTGTTACTCACTTTTATAAGTGACCCCCATGTGTTTGCTTAAGCAGCATAGACATTTTCTTTTGTTGCAATTACAGTCAATTTATTTCCTCTTAACATCAAGAGAACGCCTCACCCCTAGTCCATAGAAATTGTAGTAGAAAGAAACATAGCAACTATAAAGTAAACATGAATGAGCCAAATGTAAACATCTCCCTATTGGCCGCTATCAATGATTATGTACATAGTACAATTATCTATTTACTTTAGATCACCTTAAAAAGAGCAGCAGTGTGCCACAGAAGAGTTACAGAGGGGAATCATTACCAAGGATCTCGGCTATTTAGATTTGTCTGTATCTTGCTTGATAGAGCAATACCATGTTTTCTACAAAGACAATAGCTCTTCTTGCTATTTCCTTCATTTCAGGTAAGTTTTATTTTCTCATGATATTATGAACGACAGTATGTGATCTTAAACTTATTCTATATACAGTATGTACAGTATAATACATTAAGCTTCATATACAGAGCAGTAATAAGTTGACGGGACTCCTTTACTTCAATGGGTGTTTTCGGTCCATCGCAGTGCGATTGGCTTCTTTGGGATTGCATGAGCCCTGGTAACTTATCAAAGTGTCCTGGCTGTGAAACCAGAGAAAAAATGGTTGTAAGCCACAGCACCAGACATACAGTACTGTATCAATGAAAATACACAATTGAGTGAAACTATTGGTTTTCCCTATTTTTTTGCGCCGGTTTTTGCTGTTTGGAGACCTTGATTTATATCCCACAAAGGGACTAAGCAATATTGCAGATCATATTTTTAAGTAAAATCTAAATAAAAACATATAACTTGTTCCATATCTTCAATGATGAGGTGCTTCGTCATCATTTTGCTATTTAAGTATGTATGAGGATATACTGGGATATAGCCATACTGTATATAGGGCACATGTTAAAATAAAAGCTATATTTTGCATTGTTTCTGTAATCTCATTTTTATCTCATTGTAATTTTTTACACCTACTGTAAATTCCTTATTCCACTAATAGAAAGAAGTTGTCATCGAAAAACATATTTTTATATTTGGTATATTTCTTGATATGAATAACTAATGCTGTTAAAAGGCTGCAATCGGTTATTCTGAGGAAATTACAGGTCTTTTTCAGGTAGATTTCTGTGCGACAACTGATAATGTTTTACACTTCAAGAAAATATTTCTTACTCGGTTGAATTTGCTTTCACCGGATGGAGTACCAGGACTATAAAAAATGTAAACACTTGATGCTTTGTACTGCCGTGTTTGAGGAGCTGCAGTTTCTAAGTGGTGAAAACTAATTATAAGCAGGTGAATTTCAGTATCATTGAGATCTTGGGCAAGTCTCTTTGGTCCTTATTTATTTACATGAGCCAAAAAGTATCTTATGGCATAGCACCATTTACAAGATACATTATATGACCAGGTTTCCCTTTTCCCTAGGCGACACTTTACCCCAAAACTACATCGGAAGATCAGGGTAGATTTAATATAAAAATCAATGGTGGGTTTGACACAATCTGTGTGGAACTGATCTGGGTTGATTAGGATCTATTTGCTAGATTTTTTAGTTCCCGAATCTGCCTTTGGATTGTGTGGATTGGATTTTGACAGATAATTTGCAAATCAGATTTTGACAGTTTCGCTCATCTCTAGTAACCAAACCCCACAGCATTAGTATACATTCAAAACCCTCAGTGTTGCCTATTTTGTAATTTGCTACAGTAATCTGTTGAAAGGTCTAGTAAATGTATCAGTTCTGGAGAGATGTAGATTAGTGGTGTATCGAGTACCCGGAATTACCATGTACCCGGCGTTACCCGGCACATTTCCAGCTACCCGGACATTACCCAGACCCGGCAACTGAGAAGTGGGCCCGGCGCCGGGTAATGTCAGAGTACTTGAAAATCTAATTACTTACCTTTCAGCCGGTGTGGGACAGCAGGATTCTATAGCAGATGTGCGGCGGACGGGAGAGGAGGTGTAGCAGACGGGAGTGGAGGAGGTGCGGCGGGCGGAAGTGCGGCGGAGGTCGGGAGCGGAGGAGGAGCAGGCGCGGAGGTGTGGCAGCAGACAGGAGCAGAGGAGGAGTGGGCAGGAGCAGAGGTGCGGCGGCAGATGGGAGTGGAGGAGGAGCAGGCTGGAGCGTAGGAGGAGCGGAGGTGTGGTGGACGGGAGCGGAGGAGGTGCGGGCGGGGGCGGAGGTGCAGCGGGCAGAAGTGCGGCGGAGGTCGGGAGCGGAGGAGCAGCGGGCACTGAGGTGCGGCAGCAGATAGGAGCAGAGGAGGAGCGGGAGGGAGCAAAGGTGCGGCGGCGAATGGGAGCAGAGGAGGAGCGGGCGGGAGCAGTGGTGCAGCGGCGTGTGGGAGCGGAAGTGCGGCGGAGGTCGGGAGCGGAGGAGGAGCGGGCAGGAGCAGAGGTACGGCTGACGGGAGTGGAGATCTGGAGCAGTGGAGGTGCGGCGGATAGGAGCGGAAGTCGGGAGCGGAGGAGGAGCGGGCAGGAGCGGAGGAGGAGCGGGCAGGAGCGGAGGTGGGGAGGCAGATGGGGGCGGAGGAGGAGTGGGCGGGAGCGGAAGTGCAGTGGATGACGGGAGCGGAGGAGGAGCAGGCGGGAGCGGAAGTGCGGCAGCAGATGGGAGAGGAGGAGGATAATAATTCATAATTAATAATAATATAATAATTAATAGAGTTAATCTCTGCACAGGTTTCCAACCTAAGCTGAGAGGTGGATATAATTAACCCCTGATTGTGCAGGGTTTATAAGACAGGAAGTAACACCTTGTCAGTGTCTCTGCTGGAGACTCGGTGAGAGGGTCACAGATTACAGAGCTCCCGCCCGCTGGGATCCAGGCCTTGTTGACCAGAAGGTTTTGCCTGGCAACAGTGGGGAACCAAAAGCCCGACATAACAGAGAAGCCTGCACGATTAGGGCAAAAGATGTTCCTGACTTGCAGAAGGAGCTAAATAGAGATCCTGTGAAGGAATCCCTGCGACATACCAGATAAGATCTAAAACTATACTACATGCCTAAAGACTGTTTTGTTTGCACACAATAGGACATGTTTTGGGGCTGACAATCAGCTTAGCTGACAGCCCGTTAGTTAGGGCAGAAGTAGTGAGTTAGTTTCCCTAAAGGGGATAGGCCGTCACAGGTGCCCATTCATTACCATTGGGGTTATATTTTCTCCCATTTAGGTAATGACACTGACAATCGGTGTATTGGGTAGTATTAGTTGTTTTTTAATGTTTATTGAGGCAGAGGGAGTGAAGGCAGTTCTTGGCCCATGTTGGGAGTTTAGGCCTACCGGGTGGGTAGCAGGAGTGGTTAACCCCTTCATTACCTTATCGGTAGTACCGCTAAGGTAATAAAGGGGTTAGCGCCTCTGGCAACCCTCCCGTATGCATAAACACCCACCCTGGGGCAACTACCCCCTTCACCCACCCCCTCTACCTCCAACAAACCGGGCACTGGTATTTAACCACTTCATTACCTTAGTGGTTATCCGCAAAGGTAATGAAGCAGTCTGTAAATCTATTCTTATTATACAAGATTGAAGCATAGAGGGTCACCGGAGCTGATATTAATGTGTGTCAGCACTGGAGACCAGCTTCAATCCGATGTGGTAAGAATACATTTTTTACATCAGTCACATGGCAGATCCCATATCACCACTCTTAGGTGGCGAGATCAGAACCTGCGAGTTACCTGCGAGTTGGTGCAGTGATGTGCATCTCTGAGCTACCTGAGTAGCTCGATATTGAAAAAAAGGCGAGTTTGAGCATTTTTTGAGCTCTTGCTCAGTTTGTCATTGCGAGAGTGCTACCGATCAGGAAGAAGCCGTTTTCTAGAGACTTTCTATCAGGGCTCTCTGAATGCTACACATGCAAACTCACTAGAAAAGTGCTCAAAACTGTCAATGTCACTTATCAAAGTGTACTGAAGAGGAGAGAGGAGAGAGGAGAGAGGAGAGGGGAGAGAGGAGAGAGGAGAGAGGAGAGAGGAGAGAGGAGAGAGGAGAGAGGAGATACCAGTGATAATTAGAAATGCAGAGAATTTGGGGAGTGCTTATGTAAAGAATGATGGTATTACTTTTTCATTTGATGGGTTTAACTGAATGCAGATTGTGGCGTGGCATTGCGCCAGTTTCAAGTAATGCTACAGTAGATAGTTCTCTAATAGAGTCTTTGCAAAAATTTTTATTCATACTGATATTTTTTTAAAGCGTTTTTAAATATATAGTTAAACTAAAACTTTTTTTAAAATAAGTATTTGTTTTATAAATGAAAAAAAAGGTGTTCATATCCCTTATTCCACAGTGTACTGTACATTTTTTTAAGTACAGTTTTTCAATGTTTCTTCTAATGTAAAATATGAATGTACTGTATATACACAAGTGACTGCTGTCTGACCGATATGTGTCTTTTGTTGTGTAACCCATGTTCCCCCATCCTAAGAGAGAATCACTGCTGCTACCTGTATGGCTCACAGGATGCTCTGAGCATTTGCCGGTGGTAGTGGGGATAATCAGGACAGGTTTTAGACATCCTGGCAGCTCTTTCCCTGGTGTTGCAGCACCTCCATTCCCACAGGGCCTATAGGAATAAGTGCAGTCCCCTGGGTAAAACACTCACTCTATCCCTGAAGATACTGCAGCCTCAGGTAGGAGTATAAAACAGGAACGGTTCTTTATTCTTCATAGTACACAGCAGTATAACAACATGTACTCTCACGCGGTCCCTGGAATCAACCTCCAGGGCTTTAGGCCCCAAAGGTTTATTCATGACTCCCACACTCCCTGGTGGAGTGTGGAGTAGCTGCACACTCCCACACTCCATGGTGTAGTGGGGGAGGGGAGGGGGGGGGCGGGGGGGAGTAGGGGAGGGGAGGGGGGGAAGGTGAACCAGAGCTCTGGCTCCACACTTCCAACTCCCAGAACCCCATTAATTTGGTACTGCAGGTCCTTTTGTAACCAGAGGTGGGTCCTAAGTCTGAGCCCCTGACAGGGTAGTATCCAGGCCTTAGGCCCACCCTCCCTGTCACTCAAGGGAGTTGTTTACTGCAGATGGCCGAGATTAACCCTAACACTGCCTGTGCTGATACCAGGGTGTATGTGTTAGGCAGGGCAGATTAGAAGCCCAGGGTGTACCTGGCTACAGTTGTTCCCACTGACACTGTTAATACAATATTTCCAATGCACTATACTGCAATAGTGTGTATAGATAATTTGACTATTAAATAATTATATTGCCCTCAGAGAGACACTTGTCTAGAGGCTTTTTTCTAAAAACAAAAATCCAACCCTGTTCCTGTCAAGTAGATCTGTTTTGGGGATTAACCATTAGCTTTTAGTGCACATACAATATTCCTTTCATTTCTGTATTCATCTGACCTGCAGCAGAACTCTAGCACATTAATGATGTCATTTTTTTCTGCCCATTACCAGTGATATCTCAGCCTGCAACTTTGCTCTCCTTCACCATAAACCCTGTCGATTTGCTGGAGGGTACACCTGTGCATCAAGTAATAGCTGTAGCCAGAGGAACCGGTAGTCAATACTTGATTCTAGGAACAAATGTACCATTTAGCATTGACCCAGGTAAGTGTTATATGTCATTATGATCTTTTATTGTTTTGTATAATTATTGAATTAGTGACATACATTAGCTAACTGCATCAATTGAACTGCCTCATTATGAACTACTGTATAGCCATGTAATTGCATGTCTGCATGTTAACTAAAGAGAAATGTACTGCAAGTAAATATATGGTTTGAAATTCCATTCTCCTAATAAGGTACTGTCCTATGATAACCAACTACTAATAAACTTGATTAAATGTGCACCTTTTCCCAAAATATCTTCTTTTACACAAAGGCTTTTTGCCATCCACAATACAGGACTCGCATAACCAGTTAGCCAGTGCTGTCACTGTGATATTTTTGTGTATTCTGTTTTTTTATCAATAACTACAAAAAATGAATAGTAAGTAGTAATGTACTCCAATAATGTATTCTGTGATAATCTGTTTAATCATTTTATTTCTCTAACATTATTAAGCGGTGGATTTTTTAATGTTAATACAGCTAAAAAGTACCGTAATTGCAAAAAAGGAAAACCAGTGGAAAGTTCGTAGATGAGTTGATAAGAACCACACTTAAAATAACTAACTATGTACCATACATGTAACAAACATACTTGGGTTGTTTCATATTCTTTATGGCATTAGCTATTTTTAATCCACCCTTAGTTTATTTTAGTCTTAGTTCTGTTTTGTTCTGCATCTTTTGCATTCTGTTTGCACCAGAATCCACTTTGGCTTGGATGCAGCAGTGCTGTACCACGTGAAAACGCCTATTGACTTGAGAGTTTCTGTCTGGTAGTGCACAAGCTGCACTATTGCCCTTTAGATGAATAACCTATTAGAGTACAACAGTATATAGTATAAATTCTGCAATGACCCTGAGAAAAGTAGTTCACTTAAAGTTTAGATTCAGGATTCAAGTTTGGTAATCCAAAGGTGATCCAAACAAATATACCCTTTTGTTGCAGCAAAGAAAATAGTTTTTTTTTTAATTACATATAATAAATGAATGACCTCCAAATTATATCACTTTATTCTCTGGAATTATGTTATTAACCTAAAAAAACCTATGATGTTTGTATTTATTTAAACACCCTTTATTAGACAAATTGGGTAATCCTCCCAAAAATATTTTGTGGAAAAATAACAAAAACAAGCAATGCAGTCTTAAAGTTCATAACACTTTTAGTTATACTTTTTGATGATATTATGATATAATCATTCATATTTACTCATCAGGATTCTAAGCTTTTATTTTCTTTAAGAGAAAACTAAATACGTTTTGAACAAGTTCAAAAATAAAACTTGAGTAGATGTTTTGAACATGTTACAGCATAAAAAGAAAGATACGAGTTGCTGTATAAATTATTTTGTTAAATCATTTTACCACCAATAACATAATTTTTTAATACACATAAAAATTGTTCATATTAATATATAATGCAAATTACATTGTTAGAAGCAGATCACCAGCCCCAAGTGTTGCCCCTTCTGTGCTAGTAGACATTTCTGTAGCACTGAAGGAGTTATATCCCCTCCTCCCTAATAGCATTTGTAAGATGCACTAAACTCATCCTTAAAGGTGCAATCCACCATAGTGGTCCAGCTGAATTTCTTAGTAGAAGATGAATGGGGAAGTGTTGGTCAATCAAGTGTTTTCTTTACCCTTAGCGCACCCTGCACTTATTAAAGGTAAGGGGAGGTGGTGAGCGGAGACTCTGGCTGTACAAGCACTCACTTAACACTCTCACATCCACCACCAGTTTAAGTTCATTCAAATCTAAGGCTGTCTCACATTTTAACCTGGTCTGTAACTGTTTCATACGCCCATAATATATATTTTCTTTAACTGTGCACGCAATGTCTTGTATATAATGTATATCCTGTTCATTTATGTAACTGTACTTGTAACCATGTATTATTTGTTTTACTCTGTTCCCAGGACATACTTGAAAACGAGAGGTAACTCTCAATGTATTACTTCCTGGTAAAATATTTTATAAATAAATAAATAAATAAATAACACACTGGGACATCATACAAAAGGGGAAAAGAATAGAATGCCAGAGGATTTTTTTTTTAAATACGTATAGGTGTCTGATTTGGGTAATTCATATACAGACAGGTTCACTTAAACATGTCACTGAAACTAGTACACTAAGCGGGATTTCCCCTTTAAAAATGTCTAACTGTGAGTTGTGTCTTTTGTTTTGTTTTTGTAGATTCCGGAGTAATTACTACTAAAAAGGTTTTTAACTATAAAACTGAACCAAGGATTTATCAAGTGGTTGTTGTCACGAAAGAAGGAGGTACAGAAAAAGAAAGATCTGTTCTCACTGTCAACATATTAAAAAATAATAAACCACCACATTGTACTAATGCTCAATTTGTGCTGAAAATCGGTAAGGGCAATAAAAAATATAATACTTTGGTTCTGGATTTTTTTTTTTTTAAATAGTTAACTTTACATTGTGTTTCATCTTGTTCTTCCTTTCCTTTAATGCAAAAAGGGCAAAGACGATTCATATATGCTTATTAGAGATGGGCGAATCCACACAAATCCGTTTAGCAAATTTTCTCACATTTTCATCCCAAAATCCATTGTACGGTGTAAAATCCGCGAACGGATTTGGTTGGTTTAAATCCAAGCGGGTTCATCAAAAACCGCCATTGGATACAACCCGATGGATTTGTAGAATCCAATCCGCGGATTCAGCTGAATCCACAGATTGGATTCTACAAATCAGTTGACAGGTTGCGGAATGCGCGGAGAGTATTGGCAATAATAGTAACAAATTAGCAAAAAACATGAATCGCCCTTTTTGAGATTGATCTTCTGAAATCCGTGGACCAAAGGAACCAGTGGATTCAAATTCTTTGTTAAGGTCCCCGTAAGGGACGAAACGCGTCAGAGGACCCTCCTTGTTTTTTATATTGGCTATTATGCAGTAATAAAGTACCCTTTTTTGTAGCACCTTGCCTCCAGCCTGTTTTAATTAGCAGTGCCCGTCCCACCACCTTTTCCGATTCAAATTCCCCAAAAACATTCGCCCGTCTCTAATGCTTATATGTAATAATGTACGTATTCTAATTGAAATTGTATCTTTCCAGTACTATAAACAACTTTAGGGCCCTGATATAGTAAACTAGGGGTGGCCAACTTCAGTCCTCAAGTGCTACCAGCAGGTCAGGTATTAGAAAAATCCCTGCTTCAGCACAGGTTGCTCAATCAGTGGCTCAGTCATTCTGACTGAGCCACTGAGTGAGTCACCTGTGCTGAAGCACGACTATTCTTAAAACTTGATATTTTGGTGGCTCTTGAGGACTGGAGTTTTCCACTCATGTAGTAAACTATGCTACAGTATGCCATAATATAATAGTATGCCTTCTTAATATAAAATGTTATATCGCTTTGAAACAGTTTAGTTAATTTAGGCCTAATTAATTCGTTGGATGACCAAAGGGAAGAGGGGGAAAGTGATAATTGTGTAGTCTTTTCAGTTCTAAAGTATCTGACAACGCCGGCACTAAAACGATTCAAGCTAACAATAAGTATTATGTTCATGTTTGTCATACATTACTTCCAAATATGATCTTATGTTTACAGAGGTCTTTTGCATATATTTCATATTTGCTTTAAGAGCTGCAGCTTAAATGTCCTTTTTAAGAATTGTAAGACACTCCAGTTACCGTAAAATTATTGTCCAGCTTTTTAGAAGTTGGATGTTTGCTCTTCCTGTGTTTCACGACTCTGCTTGTCTGTTCCTGTTTGTGTGCAATGAACAAATAATGTTCAAATGTGATAAAGAAAACAAAGTATTTGTATAACTGTTAATATGCGGCAGATAACCACAATGCAAATAGTAGCAATACTTGTCAAAGAAAGTCACTCACTTATCAGCAGTTACTGTCGCTTAGTGATTAACCCCATTATAATAACAGTTTTAAACATGATCACCTATTTGATAGCAGGTCACCTATCACAATAACGCGTGAGCCATTTAACATGTTGTAGTCTCAGAGATTTCCAGTTTAACGAGTGATACGGTACTGGTGCAGACACAGTTGTAGTAAGGCACTAAAAAGTCAAATCATGCAATTTTGCATTTCATGGCTATATTGAATTGAATACCGCACGATAACGTGCTAAATCTCACACCAGCAGAAACACGTTGCCGTGTGATAATGGGTACAATAACGTTGGCTACAAATATAGTTAGAGAAAAATTTGTAAGAGCATGCACTCCTAGTACTTGACTGTACCAGAACGAATAATGTTGGTGCACCATATGCTATCGGGGGTCTAATTGTGCAGTAGATCCCATATTGGAACAGATTCAAAAGTTGATAGGCAGGGGGCCCTCGTGAATTGAAGAAAAAAGGTGTCTTTATTGAGGATACCTATTCCTCCTACGAGTTTCAGTCCCAGATGGGACGTCGTCAAGCCCGGACGATGGTCCCAGCTGGAATCAAAATGCATAGGAGGAATATGTAACCTCAATAAAGACACAATTTTCTTTAATTCATGAGTGCCCCCTGCATTTCTACTTTTGAATTGGCTACACCCATAGGATATCAGATTCTTGAAACATTGTAAAAAATATCTATAAACTTGAATGTGTTCATTTTTGCCTTGCTGCCTGACACCTTCTCTCTGAATCTTTTGTTCCATTTTCCGTTCCTTTTTTTACTTTTTGAATGATCACTGCTCCTCTAATCCTTACAATTGCCTCTCCGCTGTTCTTATTTGTAGACCATTACTGCTTGGCCTACTGTAGGGTAAAGAGTATTATTCTTGAAAGCTTCTCTTAAAATACAGTATATCCAGTGTGTCTGAATAAATAGGTGTCATTTGCTGTTTAAGTGCTCACTCTTTCTGACTCCGCTGAAAAATTGTTATTTTACATTTAGAAAATGAGCCAGAGAAAGACAGATGGCAAAGGAGTCAGACATGAAAATATTTAATAAGCAGAGCAATGCAGTGTGGGTCCCTCTTACGACAAAGGAATTAATCGCAGCTTTTGAAAATATTGTTGCAATCCCCTTATGCCAGAATCTGATGCCCACTGGGCAAATATTGATCCATACACATCCAGCCCCATAGATTTAACACTGCTTTGGGCAATTGTACTCAAATGGTGCAGTGACATTGCTATACAGGTATTGTACATGCTACGTTTTTCCTACTTGCGTAAATGAGGTTAGAATACTCACATGATACCAGAGATACACTGTTTCTGGAGGTATTATCGGAATTTTCTTAGAAGATTCATTATGGTGCTAAAATATATTTTGAAAATAAAAACTGCTGGTTTATTCCATAATAATTTATGTGAATGAGATATGAAAGCAACATCTAGAAGAAAATTATAATTTGTACTACTCAAGGAAAAGCAAATGTTATCTTGTTTGGCACAAGCAGATTGACATTGAAATAACTAAGGTATTTGCACTCATACAACTTATTTTTTGTGTATCGGTAAAGAAATTAAGCAAATAAATCCCCAACAAAATTCTCTTGAACTTTGTTTTCCAGATACTATAAATATTGAGGAGAATTTCCCAATGTTTCGCAATTTTTATCGTGTTAGTGCAACTGATGAAAATTCTGATCCACTGAGAGTGAGTTTATTGGTGTTTCATAACTGGCTTGCAATGTTATTTGGCAATCTTAAAGAAACAAAAATAATATGTAATGTTGTCTATTTTACACCTAAAAGTAAGCTTTGTCTGCTGAACAGACTTCTAACACTTCTCTGTACTGGACATTCTACAATGAAGAGGGTAGTGTTCTATTTAATGGCAGTAGAGGATTTTCCTTGCCTCATTACTTCTCCCAAAAAAACGATCACTTAAGCCCCTATTCAATGTGCTGTAATGCCACTACTCTGTGTACACGTAAGTAAAGCTCCATTTATTTCTCCAATATTTTCATTAGAGCTTCCCTGACATGGAGAAGCAGTTTCACAACTTACTATTTAGGGGATTTAGTAAGTCAACACGAACAAAAGCCTGATAAACTGCTTCTGTGGGGATAAGTGCTGTAGTCTTCCCTAACTAGTGCAAAACGTAAACAATAAGGGAAGGTACAGTAGCAATGACATTTGGAAGGGTCATTTGACTAAAGACAAATCATTTGGCAGTATCAAAAGATTGCTAATGTGTTGGTGATAAACAAACTACCAAGGCTTTTACAATAAAACAAAAATAGCCTTATTCTACAAAAAAACATTTTGCAATGAAAATGTAAATTTTTCACAAACATTAATAACATAAAGATCCTATAATTAAAATACAAATTACACATTAAACTGAAAGACAGCCTAAAAAATAAGATTTACAGGAGCTAAGAGATGCAATATGTTTATTTTAACAATGCTAAAAATGTTAATAATATTGTAAGAGGCAGGTGCAGACGTACTGTAGTGCCGACGATTATTCTACAACAAACCTGGGGCAATCTCCAAAAAGACCCAGGTACATGCTGGGTACATGCTGGGTACATGCTGGGTACATGCTGGGTACATGCTGGGTACATGCTGCAAAATGTCACACATTTCTGCAGACAGACTAATGGCCCATCGGATTAACAGCAGGGGGAATGCCAGGAACTCCTGCTGTGTTAATCCGATGGGCCATTAGCCTCTGCAGAAATGTCACTGAAATGTGCCAGCATGTACCCAGCATGTATCTGGCTAGTTTAAGGCAAGTTTACGGCAAGTTTTAGAATACTTGTTGGCTTGTCTGTACACACAAGGAGACAGTTTCGGGGAAATTATATCATGGATTTATTGAGCCTGTTCCTTTAAACACTGTACAGCATACAAAACCAAAAAAAAACAAAGCAACAAACATCTATCCCTTTGTAAGGGCTAGCTCCCTCCCCAGTTCCCATCATCTGTAGACTGGAAGGAAAAGCCCCTTACCAGCGTACAATCCCAAAAACTCAAGCGGTACCTTAAAGCATGTGGCCCTTCAGGTCAGTGGTGCCTTGGTGTGTGCTCAAGACTTATGTCAGCACAGTTGGGTGCTAAGGAGTCCTCCTTCTCCTTTGTCAGCACAGTTGTGTGCTAAGTAGTTTCACTTTTCCTGGGTCAGCACAATGTGTCTGTGCTAAGGAATCTCTTTGGTCTGTCCCCAGGTGGAGTTGGTCAATTTACTAGCTGCAATTAACTAGCTCTCTGCTGGATTTTCAGACCACTAGAGGCAGCTTTATTTAAACAGGCTTAAGTCCCTGTTACAGATATTAATACATGTTTTTAAACAAATATACACTGACCTTGTCCACTTTCAGATGCACTTAGCTTAATACACTCCTACTGTCTCTTTAAGTTATCTCCCCTTACAACTTAGATTATAAGCTCTTTGGATAGAAATTCCTTTTCCTATTGTTTTATGTCTGAAGTGCTTATTCCCCTTATGTGTTATAATATTAAGTCATTTAATTTTTTTTATTATTATTAACCAAAACAGTGGAGGGAGGAAACACACAATGTACCACCACGGCAACACCCCATAGATCATGCTGCATCATGAGTGCGATGTGCACAATACAGGTGTGGCAAATGCTGACAACTACTAACAACTTTCTGTTCAGTATACTCATGTTAAATCTTATGATGTAATTTACTTTTTCTTACAGTATACATTACAATCACAATCCTCTGGACCAACTCAAAATGGGATTTTCTTTGATGTGGATCCAACATCTGGATTTGTTTTCAGACGTTCTGCTGCAGACTTAGATTTTGAAGCAGGTTATGAGGTGAAGATAGCTTTTTAATTATCAAATGCATTTAAGTAAAATGTATGTAACACTCCTATCCCCCCCCCCATGGAGAATTTCTGGTAAATAGGTGATATGGTGCTGTCGTGCTCACCTGTTGGTTCCCAGAAGGTGGAGTCTCTGCAATGTAGGGAGCTTGGGGTACAGATTCCTTGGTTGTGGTGCAGAGCCTCCACCTGTAGGGCCCTGGGCAGGGATTCATCCCCACTGGGACTTCTGAGAAGAAAAGAATCAATCTGGAATGCCAGCAACAGTACAATAGGGGTTATTGGGGTTCTCACAGCATAGGTCATACAGTCTTTCCATAACCCTTCTCATGAGAGAGGTACCCCATTCTGGACCCTTGCGGCCCCCAGGTTGTTTGCACATAATTTCTCATCCCCAGCCCATGGCTAGCACAGAACTGGATCAGAACCTTACCCCCTAAGGGGCAAAGCAGAACAGCCAGAACAGAACTAATTAACATGGGAGTCACTTTTTATACCAGGGGTGTGGCCACCTCCTTTGCCCCATTAACTGGGCAGGTCCCACCAGAGCAAGCCCACTCCCCTGGCATGTGACTCCAATTGTTTTCAGACAAATGCTTGAAAACTGCAACTTTGTAACTTTAGGGAAGTCTGACCTACATGCTACGCCATGTGTGCGGGGATTAAAACTAGCATTGCCTGATATTACCAGGACTTACAATACTAGGTCAGAGAAATATAGCAGGGGGGCTACATTCTCCCCCTGGTGGAAACCCTCATCGGCCCCGTATGAGGCAACATTTATATAACATCACCATCCGGATTTACAGTTGTGTGAAAAAGAAAGTACACCCTCTTTGAATTCTATGGTTTTACATATCAGGAAATAATAACAATCATCTGTTCCTTAGCAGGTCTTAAAATTAGGTAAATACAACCTCAGATGAACAACAACACATGACATATTACACTGTGTCATGATTTATTTAAAAACATTAAAGCTGCAGTTCAGTTTTTTTTTTTAATTCAATAGTTTCATGTGGGCAATCTCTAATTACCTAAAGAACTGTATAGCTGCCAGTCAATTTGTTCTCCATATATTAATCGGCGAAATTTGGCGATATCTTTAGATATGGCATATGTTTTTCATCTGCTTCTGTCAGTCAGTGGAAGCTCATGAATATTCATGAGCAAGAGGGAGGGCAGGGCTGACAAAGGGGTGTGCCAGGGCTTGTGACAGGACATGAATGGCTGTTAAAATAGAATACAAGAAAATTGGTCTTTCAAAGTTGTTTTTTTAAAAACAGAAAATGCTAAAAGTATTTTTTCTTACTACAGAACTGTTTTATTAAAAAAAACACACATGCAGGATATTGACTGAACTTCAGCTTTAAAGCCAATTTTGTGGTGTTTTTGTCTGCAGTACTGATGGCAACCTATTGTCTCCATCACCACCTGTGACATGACACTGTTGTCTGACTACAAACCCCAAGATGAGTACCCAGTCTACCCCCTTTTAGTTGCACAATCTGGAATCACGTTAATCTAAAAAAATAGGCGTGATCAATGTTACTCTCTAGTGGTCTAATCTAGGGCGATACTTTTTACCAGGGGTGCACAAACTATTCGTGCTGCGCCCCCCTGTTTACTCCTCCAGTTCTCGCGCCCCCACTACCTTCCTTTCCGGCGTGCAGGGGTCATGTTCAGCGTCATTTGATACTTTGCCGAAGAACCGGCTGGCAGCAGGTAAGTAAGTTACAGAGGCCTCATGCCTTCCCCGGCATTTAATTTAAATGCTGTGGAGAAGAGCGCCGGGTCCCTGTAACCACCCGTGCCCCCCACCCCCCCAGCAAAATCTTCCGCCTCCCCTGGGGGGCATCCCCCTGTTTGCGCACAGCTGCTTTATACAATAAACGTCATTTTGGGACTTTAGCTTGTCGTGGTTCCTGGTGATTGATATTGTAACATTCTGTTTTTATTTTCATTACACAATTGTTTTATGTAGAACACTAATTTAAACACTACATGATATCACTGTTTTCCTGATATGTCTTTATCACCTTTGTTGAGCAATGGTTAATTGGCAACCACGTATTTAAATGTTGGCGCCAAAAACACGTAATGATACTTTTTTTTCACGTGAACACACCCACTTAGTACCTTATTGTACCTGTAGTATGTTAGCTGTTTAAGTATCTTGATAAATGTTCAAGTTATGGACCGAAACATTGATCTATCAATAAATCTTTAATCACTTTATTATAACAAAGTCCTCTGGAGTGCCGTTATGTTCCACCTCTTTTGAGTGAACTATACCTATTACTACTAGCACCAAATTAGGTGCAGGGTGTTCACCCGAGGCCAATGCTCTGGAAATTATGTGAGTGCACCTTCTCTTTTTCCACCTGTTTATGACACCAACAGTATTAGTGGACCAACATGCATACTGTAACAGTCATCTGAACATGATTCTGTGAAACCTCAAATGTAAGAAATGTGAATGTATCAACTTTAGAACTTTGTTTTCACAAAATAAATGTTAAACGGAGTAGGAACTACAGTCCAACACATGTACAAAGAAAACCCAGTTAAATGCACTTCAAATATGTCTTAATGTGTTTTTATTTTAGGAATTCAGACTCCTAATAATGGTGACCGATACAGGTGGTCTCTCTTGTGAAGGGGGGCTAATAATCAACATTAATGACACAAATGATGAGGCTCCAATATTTGAGTAAGCATTGTGTTCTCTTTTGTTTATACCTCTATGAATAATCAACCATAAGACAGTTTTGGCAATCCTTCTTGCATGCTTTCACATTTGGTGCATGGTGATTCATTCATATAGATGGTGATCAGAGATGTGTGAATGTCTTCAAATTTGCTTTGTATTGTACATTTTTTT